>NC_045646.1:14282500-14582500 GCF_009829145.1 Chiroxiphia lanceolata
CTCTGAAGACACTGGTTTGGAAGTAGTGAATGCAGCTGAGCTCTCGTAAATAGAAGTAGGGTAAATAGAAATTAAAGAAACAATCAGTGTGACTATGTGACTGCATTTTAAAGAAACCATGACTGTACCTGCACACTTTGATACAGGTGGCAGCTCCTGCTCTAAAGCGATTTAGAGTGGCATGAAAAACTCCTGTGTGAGGTTGTAGGATGGGTTTTAAAGATTGTAACATAAATATCCTGAAAAATATTGCATAAACAATCTGTGAATCTTGCATCATTGTACAACTTTGATTAATATTGCTGATGTTCTGGGTTATTTTGCTAAAATTTTGGACAGAAGAGCTTTATTTTAAATGTTTGGCATCTGTTTCTTTAGGGAAGAATACAGTGTGTTCTTGGACACTTATGTTTATGATTTCATAGCAGTGTACTTTACATCTGCTATAAACAGTGTTAACATGATTGCAGGAGGTTTACCATGAAAAGCACATCAAGAAATTCTGGGAAAAAGCCAAGAATATTATCAAAAATATAAAAATTGTTGGACCTGAAGAAAATCTGAGTCAAGCAGAAGCCCGGAACATGGGAATGTAAGTTGTAATTTATAAATATGTTCTATTGATGCGTACCACTAGCATGTTTTCATTTTGCATGTATGTTATTTGGCATCTTAACCATTAACAACTTTACATCTTCAGATATGAAAGTGGGAGCTTTTTTTGGTAGAAAAGATCTAGACATAAGATATGAACTGTTGAGTGTTTTATGGTTTTGTCTAATATAAAAAGCTTTTAGTCATTGTGAAAACATCCTTCTGCTTTGGACTACCTAATAGTCTCATCTTCTGATGGAGGCATAGACAATGCATAAACAATAGTATCTTTTTTATTTTTGTTTTTTTTATTCAAAACATTTTTAAGCTAACTTTTTATGGAATAGAAGTACCTGTTGCATTGGATATGCTTTTAACAGTCGCACTTTGGTTGTTTTAGTCTCTACTCTTTTCCTCAAGTGACATTATATTTAAGTAAACATACCATTAAGGCTTGATCTGGGTGTACAGGTGATGGAATTATATTTCTTCCTGTGGTTCAAAGAGGCAGGAATATTTTTTTAAGTGATCTAGCTTCTGCTTCCAGTGGGGAAAAAAAGGAAAAAACAAACCAAAACCGAACCTTGCAAAGGCAACTGACTTTATCTTATGCTTTGTCTTGCCTTTTACCTTTTTTTTGTTTGTTTGTTTGTTTGTTTTGTTTTGTTTTGTTTTTTCTTCTTACTAGAGTATCCAAAACTTTAACTTTTAAACCTGGCACTTGCCAGGCCTGAATCTGAACCTCGGAGTTTGTATCCCACATCAGGTCTCCCTGTCCAAAGGTCTCTTTACTGGCTGCAGCACTGGCTGCTACCACAGAGTTGCTCGTGGCTCTTCCAGGTCATCAGTCATAGTATAGAGTTTTACAGACCAGGATCCCACCAAGATCAGAGTCCCAGGTGGCCCTTGAGCAGACTTCATTCTCTGATAGTTCTTTCACTCTGTCTTCTACCAAATCTTCCATAAGCAGAGAAGTTAGTTTGAAAAGGCCATTTTCTGTTCAGAGCTTAAGAGCAAAGCGTAGGCTGTTCATAGCATCAACAGAAAGAATGAAGGTCTAGTCTTGAGTTTCTCTGGTGTTCTTGGAAATTTGTTTAAATGGCATTTTGTTTGTGCTGAAGCCACTTGGAAACTGATCTGTGGCTGAGATCCAAGCCTCTCCCCTTGCCTTTCTAGGAATGCCGCAGATGTCCAGTGTTAGTCTATGCAACCATTCACTTGTTTATAAATAATTCTTTTCTTTATTTCTAATAGTCTCTAAAGCAAATGTGCCATGCTTGCAAACTCTTTTTAGTGTATGTTATGTGTAACTGAGGTGGAGATTCTGGAGTTGCCTTTGCCTCTTTGTTGCTATATAGACAGCATAAAGCAGAATCTTCAGTGTAATCACTATCTATACTGTTACTAAATCTCACCCAAAGATCTTTAAACCTGTCGTCTTTTGATAGAGTCTACCTACTTATGTGAAAGAGCTTTTGATATATGGTCTTTGATTGATCTATGGATAAAAAAATAGTAATTTAAGTGCATATTTAGCATGCTAAATAAATAAAAATGCTATCCATTTCGGTTGAACTCAATGATCTCAGAGGTCTTTTATTTGTTTAGCCTTTTCTAACCGAGTTGATTCTGTGATTCTGTAATATTTACACAAAATTATTTTAAATTCCATTTGAAAGGCAAGGAGATAATCATATGTGTGATGTGTTATCCCCTGTGTGGATGTAATTTGACCCATGTTGCTCCCGTTTTGAAAGGCCCCTCTAATAAAGAGTCTGTCCTAAAGAGATACATCCTATATAGAGAAAACATGAAGTATAATGTGTGTGGAATGAGACAATGGCAAAACACTGAATCATCCAAAAAGCCTGAGTGTTAGTAGTAGGATCTTTCATGTGAACAATGTAGATATAATTCAGTGGCTCTCTTCAATTTGTCTGAAGCAGATCCAGTTAATCTGCTGCTTGCTTTGCACACCTGGTCTGCAAGGCTGCACTTGTGAACCTCACCAACTTCACTGAAACAAGCACATTTTACATTTCTTTTAAAAAGTCTAATTTGGAAGTACAGGATGTTCAAGGCAAGGGCAGTTGCTCTAATAAATTATTTGCTTTTCAACCCTTCATCTGGCTTTGAGCATCATAACCTCATTTCTCACTAATACTGCAATGGGAATAACTTGAAAAGAATAATTCTTCAAACTTGTTTATTGTTTTGATTTACAGAGATTGATATATTCAGTCTTCTGATTAATTTTCTCCTGCCTCTGTCTGCATTATTGACTGATAGTTTTGTTCCATCTGCCTCAAACACTTGCTTTCTCTCCTTTTCCAAATTAGCTGGTTTTAGTATCTCTGTTAATTTCCAGTAGATTTAGAATTAATTTGTTCTCCTCACTTGCACATTTCACACAGAGTCTATTTATTTGAAGAAGCAAAACAGGATTCAATAAATATAGAGGGGGCAACTTAAGCATTGAAGGACTAGTTTTTCAGCAGAATACTTTGAGTATATAGTGCAGTTGATCTACTTTTCTCATTCACATAATAAAGAATAATTGAATCATTTACTTTCTTGCTTCTTCTTGACATGGAAAGCCCTCTCCTGCGCTTGTGAAAGTTGAGTAGGGACCAAAAATTGTACAATCTGCAAAAACTTGTTAGAATTCAACAATACTGGGGAACAGGAGTGCACAACTTGCCTTGTTGTGGGCTGAATCAAAATGGAAAGAGAACAAAGTAGAATAAAGAGAAGGAAGGTTCAGCTGTGTTTTCTTAATATGTTCCTGAATGTACATCACTTGATTTCCATGTCTGTCTTTTTTTTTTTTTTTTGTAGCCTTTGTCTATAAGGTATAGTTCTTACAGTTTTTTCTTTTTTTCTTTAAGAAAAAAATCTGTGATTTTTGCCTTGGTTGCAGATGAGATTTCAGCCAGCTGTTACAGAATTTGTTATGTCAGAAAACATAAAATAGTAATTAAATATGTTCAAGCAATAACAGAAAATCAGGAAATATGGGTGTTTATCTCATGCATTTCTGAGGCTTTATTTATAAAAAGCTTTTTATTTTGTGTGATATTTTTTCCCCCAGTACTTAGTCTTCAGGGTTTTTCTTTTTGGGGGGTTGATTCTTTTTTTTTCTCCTCCCTCAAAAACATTAGTAACAGAACTGCATGCAGTTTTTCCTCAACTTTAAAAAAAAATTTCTTTTAGCTCAGCTTTTAGTGGTAAAGTGCACATTTTAATGGAAGTTTACACTGAAAGCTTTCCAAAGTTTCAGGAAGAGTAGATCAGAATCAGTTAGAGTTCACTGACAACACCGTTGAATTTGGAGCTAAATTTGGGATTTCCTGTGTGTTTCTTGAAGGAGGATATTAAATCATTGTCTCTGAGCTCCCATTTGGTATTGATAAACAATGTCATGGACACAGGAGGACCCCCTTTCAGCCCTTTGAGTAGGGCAAGTGTCTTGGCTGTGGTTGAACTAAGAGCAGGGGGGATTAAATCTTTTTCTCCTAGATGTCACGTGTTTTCCATTAGAGACTTGGATTTTCTGGAGCTGCTTCTCCAAAACACTTCAGCATTTTGAGTTTTGAGGGTTGCAGAAAAACAACTTTTCCACCTGTTCCTGATTTCAGTAGCTTCCGGGTGTGGTGACTGTGGTAACAATACTTAAACATGAGAGGCAGAAGTAAACATTAGTGCTGTTTTCTGGCTACATTTGTTTGTTTTTAGTGATGGTTGATAAGAGTTTCTTTATACTATCCTGGCTGCCTGGAGAGATGCAAAATGCGACTCTGAATGGCAGGTGATGTCACCCAGTCTTTCAGTGGGTGTTGAAGTCTTGTATCTGGAACACCTTTTCAGAGATCTGTCAGATGGTTTAAGTGCTCTCACTTTGGGCTTTCAGTCCACATTTGGAATTGTATTTTCAAACTAAGGGGTGTAAAAACAGGAACTTGATTAATTGCAAGTTCAAACTGTGTCAAAAAAGAAGGTGGCTCAATGGCAAAGAAATTGGGTAGACAATATGTCTCACTCTTATAAACAGCTAATTCTTTGGAATATCTCAGTGGAAAGTATGAGGAAGAGAGCAGTGACACTTTCCCATTTTCAGATGAGGTCACTGTTCCAGATGGGTTTGTGGTTTGTAAACGAAATTAAACATCACTCTGATTGCAAAATACTTCAAACTGATCTGCTGAGCTTCACTTTACACTTCCAACAAAAAAATCTTGGCCACCTTCTAAATTTTTGTTAATCACTACACTGAAATTACTCTATGTACAAGAATACAGCCTTCTTTTCAACATTTGGTCTTGGTTTAGAGCAGATGGAGTGTAAAGCAAGTAGTTTGAAGGTTTTAGCCATTGCATTTAGGTAAGAAAGTATATTACAATGCATATGAGCATTGCTAGAAAGCACTTTTCACTTGTTCCTTGTATATCCACTGACCTGGATATACATAACAAATAGTTTTACATATGATCTGGGATTTCTGCATCTGGAGAGATTAACATATACTGTAAGAATGTAATACTTTAAAGCATGAGAATATTCAGGATTACATTTATCTCCTTGAGAAAGCTACTTGGCAGCACTGAAAGCCTAAAGAGAAGATGCATGAATTTCTTGAGAGTATGCATGCTTTATTAATGTTGACTGAAACTTTTATCAGTGTCTTTCTATCTCTATGTGAAACCTGTAGTGTTTTAGGGAGATTTTTGTTAGTGAACTTGAAGCACAAAGGATCACCAAATGGCAAAACTTGGTGTTTTAAAGCATAATTCTCCTAGCATTTTCAGGTACAAGTCATCATGTCAAATGTGAAGAATAAGTTTTACCATTTGGTAATCCAGTCTTCAACGTTGTAGAGAAAGAAATAGGAGGGAAAAATAAGTCAGAATGGTAACACTGACATTTCTGGACTATTTAAGACAGTAATGCTTTCAAGGAGTTTTCAGTAGATTACTGAATGAATGAATGTGACTTAGACCAAAGCTTTTTAGTATTCTGTGGTTTGGATTACTGTGTGAATGAAGAACAGGAGGATTTCTAACACTAAGCACATGGGACCAATTGTAATAGAATTCTCTGGTTCTGGATTTAAAGGGAGTGGGGACGCAAAAAATAAAAAGGCAGAAGTTGAAGGACAATTCATTTTGTTATTATGCAATTAATTTTCCAGTTATGTTTATCTACAACTAACTATAAATCTGTTCCACTTTATCACATGTTTGTAATTAAAAATGTTAATTCCACTCATATTTTTCTTTAGCAGAAAACAGTTTACCTGCTTTTGGGGACGTGCTGGCCAGTGTTGTGGCTGGAACCCTGGACTGGCATCAAGTCTGTTGGTCTCTTGGGTTTATTTTTCTCATTAGAATAATGACAAAGGAGCTGAATGTTTTTGGAAGAAAATTAACATCCAATGCCAAGTGCAATATAAAAGTCAGGTTACTATTAGTAATTGTAATTAAGCTAATGATAAAGCTACATGTGAATTGCATTCAGTAGTTATAAAGCTTTGAACAGAATAGATTAGTAATGGAAAATGTCATAAAGACTGAATTGTAGGACCATGTTATGGCCAAAATAAAACCTGGTAGTTTCAGCTGGGACAATTATGTGTGAAAGTGCTGATTAAGGAATTTCTGTCATAAAAATATATGCATATGGTGGAAGAAAGTCTCTAGTTTTACCTCAAAGGACAGACCAAGGATTTAAACTGAGGGTATTGTCCAAACACAGTGATCTCAGCAGTAATGGGAAGACCACTTCTGATATTTGAGTATCTTAAAAATTTATCTCAGATCAATTATCACATCTTTAGTGATCAGACTTGAAGAGGAAGAATGTCTTAAATTTATGGAATAAAAAAGCTGTACCTTTTATGATGCCAGCCAAGTTACACCTCTTCAGTCCTTTGTGCAGAAGAAAGTTTGAACAAAAAGACCTATAAGATGTTGATAAGTAGTAGTTCTTATGGAACATTTAGTGCTAGGTAGTGGAAGGGAAGAAAAGCAGGCAGGAAGCCATGCCAGCCGTTTTCTTGACTTGTATGTAACCTGTCACATCCAGTGTTTATCAGATCTTCTGAAGTGACAGAGATCTTTTCCTTTGCAGAAAACAGTCACAATCAATCAAATCAAGTGGAACTTAAACTAAAGCAGTATTTATAGATGTTTTAAAACAAGAAAGTAAAATAATTTTAGTGTTTCAAGCTGTTACGATGGAATTAAAATAGGGAAAAAATACACAAAATCAATGCCACCACCTGCATGATAGGAAGCTACTGCTGTAGTATTGACTTGAGGAAACTGTTGCACTTTCTCTAAAAGTATGTTTGATTTGCTGTAATCTCCTGCTGTTCTGATGGCATAGGAAAGCTAAATTCACTCTAGCAGGTGTATCCTAGCAAGTGCAGCCTGACAGAAACACACAAACCTGGTCTGTGTATCCTTTATCTTTACAGTAGAATGTGTTTTTTGCTTGGTGGCAGCTTTCTCTTGAAGGCCTGGGAATCTGCACGGATAGTTTATTCTTCTGAGATCAAAATGGTAACATAGAAATAGTGTGTGGACAAATTCAATTACTTTTTCTAATTCTATTCATTGCCTGTGCATTTTGTTTATGTTTCTCATTACCAACCCTGTTGTTCTTGTAAGTCACAAAAAAGACAAAGAAAAGGTCTTAAAATGTATATTTCTTTATACTTTTTGTCTTACACCCTCCATAAGGTTTCAATTACTATTCAGATCATCAGATCACATCTGTAGAATCTTTTTCCAAAGATAACATTACAACCACATGCAGTTACTTACTAGAGGAGCTTACTCATACTTCACTACTTCACTATAAAGTGACTGTACCGATATCCAGCTATATGAATTAGTAGCATGATTCCCCCACCCTATTGTCCATTAGGAAACTGTATAGTAGGTGTTACTGAACTTGGTAAAGGTTAGAGGTCACTTAGTTTATTAAAAGAAAAATATAAGGCATCTGATCCATGTATTTAAATCTTCTTTTAGTTAATCACTCTACTGTAATCCAAACACACCTTTCTTTACAATACTGTTCTGCAGAGGGTTTTTAATGCAATGAATTAGTAGAGTACTTAGTTGTGGTTTGGGGTTTTTTATCTGTTTGTTTGTTTTACTGTTTGTGATTTTTTTTTTTTTTTCCTGGACACATGGGAGTTAATCATTCTTTTTTTGTCTTTTTAGGGACCTTTGTCGTCAGGATAAAGCATGTGAATATTACTTAAGTATAGATGCAGATGTCGTGCTGACAAACCCAAAAACTTTAAGAATACTGATAGAACAGAACAGGTGTAGTATATCTCTTATTTTGTAGAATTTCCTTTGGGTTGAAAGGATTCTCGGGGGCCCGTCCAGAGAAAATAAGATCCCCTCTGTTCTCATAGAGTTTGATCCTCTTTGTTTACCTGTGATATTTCATTGCCACATTCCATAACAGGCTTGGAGACCAAGAATTCACAAAGCATTTTGTACCTGTCAAGCAGCAATTCCTGATGTGAATTTCAAATGCTTCAGAGTTTGATATTTTCTTATTCAAATATGTCATTTCGCAGAAAGATAATTGCTCCGCTCGTAACTCGTCACGGGAAGCTTTGGTCCAATTTCTGGGGTGCTTTGAGCCCAGATGGCTACTATGCCCGATCAGAAGATTATGTTGATATTGTCCAAGGGAACAGAGTGTAAGTAGTTGTAAGCTAATTGTTAAAGCCAAGGCACCCAATATGGTTATTAGCAATGTATTGCATGAAAATGTAAGAATATGGTAAAATTCCTGAAGACCTTAGGTTAGTTATATTGTTTTGCATTTTCGATTTCATAGAAATACACTTGTTATTTCCCATTCACAGCTTGAAAAAAAAAGAAGCAAAGTGCTTAACCTAATGAGCTGGTGTTAGTACTGGACACAGTCATTACTAGTACTGGTCTGTTTGTGCCTGATTACTCTAGCAGTGCATAATACAGGAAAAGGCAGGACAAAAAAATAGCAACCCCAAAACTTTGTCCCTGGAACCTTAGCCAAAAGGAATGATTGTTGCATTCATCAAATGTCATCTCTTTGGGACAAATGCTTGACCAGTGGGACAACTGTAATTTCATTGTGTTTTTCATCCTGTATATTATGTCAGATATATCTTAAGGAGCTCTTCGGCAATACTTTTGTCCAGGATAAACTTTTGGGTTTATCCTTCCCCTAATGAATGTGATGTAAGTTGTTCCAAGTTTGACTTTCCCATGTGGTGATGCCTTTTCATTGCTCTGGAAGAACAGAAAGGTCAGAAACAGATTGACTGCTTGTTTTCAGTTGTACTGAAAGATGTACTCGTGGTGCTGAGAGGGAGGAAATCTGCAGAGTGAGCATTCTGAAAGCAATGCTTTTGTGTTGATATTGGCCCAACTCACATAAATACACAGCCTGCTGTGGTCCATGGGTATTTGTATGAGGAGGTCAGACCAGCTGTGTGAAGTCTCAGTGAAGTCTTTAAACTCATATAAAAATCTGTTTTGGAATTACTTTCTCCATCTGGCAGTGTAGAATAATATTTTAAGATAGTTTGACTGATTGCTTTAACTATAGAAATATGAAGTAAATTTCTAGTTAAAACTCCATAGAGAATTTGACTTCTCTATATTTTTATAACAATACTTCATAAAAATTGAATTACTGCCTACGCCTATGTTTGAGATGTCCAGATGTAGTTTTTCAAATGTCTTAGGAACCTTTCAGCTTCTTCTCCTTGCAAATTGCTTACTCTTGTCAGCAGATATAGAGATCCTGATTTAATAGAATAGGCAACAAATTAGTTTTCATAGCTTTAAACTATTTGTATGTGTTGGGTTTGTTTTTGGTTTTTTTTCAACAGAGGAGTATGGAATATACCTTACATGGCTAATATATACTTAATTAAGGGACAAACTCTCAGATCAGAGATGAAAGAAAAGAACTACTTCATGCGTGATAAGTTGGATCCTGATATGGCACTCTGCAGGAATGCCAGGGAAATGGTAAGGTGTATCTATAACAGCTTGCTTTCAAATACACTCATGTCTGTGTGTCCTGCTGTACTTCACTGCTTTACTTGATTGATCTTGGATATTATATTTTAATTCTAATTTAAAGTACTGGCCAATTTTTGTGAGATAGAACACTAGGTTTATTTCTTTACATTGTTGAGAATAGAGGTTTTTGCAAAGGCAGTGCACTGGTGCACTGACTGCATGATGGTTTCCACTTAAATTCCCTGGAAATTTCTATTGAGGTTAAAATACCTTTCTCATTGGCGCAACCTCAACAGATGAAAGAGGGCTCAACTTCTCTGCTGTGTTTTATTTAAAACTTACCAGTGCATTTGGACCACCTCTTTTATGCACATTTTTATACAATGTGGAGCTTGTAGCAGACTAAGTTGGAATATTTTGCAATTTTTTTTTATCTAAGTAGGTATGTATTTAAAATAATGGTGAGCTATGTTATATGAGAAGCCTAAATCATTTATCAAATGGTCGGAATCTTCTTAAGGAGCATGAATTACTCATTAAGTTTTCTAGATAGATAAAAACTGTATCAGAAATGTGTTACTTGCATTAAGCTGTAAGTACTGAGAGAAATCGTATTTGTACTGTAAAGTTATGAATATGTAAATCCACATTTCTACTGATATTTACACTAGTTTCAGCACAGAAACAAATAAGACCTAAACCAGACCTATTTCCAGACACTATAGCATTGAAAAATAATTTTGCTGAATTGAACAAGAAAAGTTGGCAAGTATTGATTTTTTTATTCCCTCATAACAAGGCATGATCTCCTTTGTTTGTACTGATTCCTCAGAACGTTCCTGTCCAATCCTGTTGTGTTCAAACCTTCTCAGCATCAGTTATTGCCAACCTGTGCTTTCCATGTGCTCATTAAACTAATCTGACTGGCTCCTCAGAAAATTGCTTTCTCTTTTCCCCCTTCTCAGTCTGGGCTGTAGGATGGTTTGGTATGTGCTTGTTTTTGTATTGGCAGCAGATAAGAAGGGGCTGGTGGAAACAGCTTGGACATGTGTATTAAGAGCTTTGCTTGGAGATGCATGTTGTCTGTAAAGGCATATCAGCTATAAAGCAAAGGCTGCTATTTACCTGATGTAACTGTGGAAACCTATTCGTAGTCAGAAAAAGAGAGATTATGTATCAGAAAACTGATGTGATGATTCTCCTTCATTTTAGACTTTACAAAGGGAAAAAGACTCCCCTTCTTCGGAAACATTCCATATGCTCAGACCCCCAAAGGTTTTGCTTTATTTTTTTTATTAATGAGTTATTATTACATGCAGTATTATTCTACCACAGGAAGATAACTTCTCTTCTGTCCACTCACTCTGATGAAATACTGCTCTAGCTTTCTCTTCAGTCTTCTGAGGTTCAAGTTTTTGCCAGGGACAGGTTCTTCATGACCAGCTCAATGTATCTTAGAGAGGCTCATTGTTTCCCCAGGGAGGTTTCTCAGTGCTTCTGAGGCCAAGGTGTGCTGACGCTGTGCCTCTGTAGCTAAAATTGATTCAGCAGTCTTAGGAAGGAGCAAAGCTCTAATCACCCAGGTCTGCCAGGCCCCCTCAGTGACCACAATGTCAGTTTAAGCTGTATTTCTTGACCCAGGCCCTCCTTATTCTCCTTGCTGCAGCTATTTTATGATTTGGTAAGTGCCCAATGATTTTGGGTATGTTTAACATAATCATTATCTTTCTAACAGTTTAACTCTTTTTCAGACAAAAACATAGACAGAAATACCAAAATGCCCAAATGGTCATGTCTTCATCCGCTGCAAATCCAAAAGTCACAAACATTTCAGAAATGAAGTTTTAGTCTGAAAAACTGTAAACTAAAAAAGTCCCACAGAACCTAAGTTTCTTTTTAAAAATACTATTTTCTACTACTATTTCTAATCAAGAGAGTTCTGTTAATATCTTCTGTTAATAGCTTGATAATAAAGCTGTATCTTACCAAACTTCATATCTTGCACATAATTACGTGACCAGACTTCAGAGTGCTCAGCTGTTTTGTATGCTGATCTGAATATTGTTGTATGCTGTATTTGCCAATATCTTTTTATTTCAGGCCAGTTCACCAGACGGATCACGTAGTGAATACTCTGAAATAAGTTTCTTGTTCTGACTTTCAAGAGCCCTTTGATTGTTAGCTTATTCTTTCAGTTTTTAATTGGAAACTAGACCCTAGATGTTGGTTTTCTTGTGTGAGCATTTTCAGTTTGAGAAAAGATGCTTCCAGTGTGTCTGCTTAGGTTTTCTGGAAAACAAATCAACCAGTTGCTTCTCTGTTTTTTCCTTTCTATAATTGTACATGGTTTTATGTTCTCAACAATATATGTTTCAGTTTAACGTGTTTAGAAAATAATACAACCAAATACTTGTAAGGAAAATATTATGAACAGTAGCTGGTGATTGGAATCAAACATTTGAAAATTAGGATGCTAAATGATCAGCACATGTATAATATGTGTGTACAAATGTGTGATATATTTTATGGAAGTGCAGTCATAAACAGACCTTTTTAAAACTTGGTATTTGCTAAGATGGACAGTTTTGCTAATGATGCTTTCTCTACTTGGTATAGGGTGTTTTCATGTACATTACCAACAGACATGAATTTGGAAGACTTCTTTCTACAGCCAATTACAATACTTCCCACTACAACAATGACCTCTGGCAGATATTTGAAAATCCTGTGGTATGCATCTAATTATTGATGAAAGAGTTATTTTATCAAAAAAAAAAGTGAAGTTTATATATTATAAAGGGCTTAGGTTTTAAAGACTTTACATGGAGAACATTTGTCTACTATGCACCAAATATTGATTATGTACTGAAAGGTGTGAAAGGTGTTCTCTTTGACTCATCTAAGCAAATGACAATATAGCAATAAGCTAACTGATGATGAGAGTAAGGAGTTGGAGATATGGCCCTGATGTAACAGGTTTCATGAGTTTTGACATGATAAGAACCAATTTTTTTATGGGTATAAGAAATTGTTTAATTGTTTCACTGCTTTCAGTAGAGCAAATGAATAGATGATGAACTGTTTTTTGTCACTTAAATTTATTTGTTTTGTTGTAATGTTTTAAAATCATGTTTCTTTTAGGACTGGAAGGAAACTTATATAAACCCAAACTACTCAAAGATCTTCACTGATAATATAGTAGAACAGGTGGGTATAAGTAGTTTTCTAAAAATTTGTGGAACTGACTGATAATAAATTGGCATACAGTAACTATTTCCACACAAATGCTGTTTTGGTCTGTGATTGAACAGGTTTTTTTATGTTTTGGATCGGAACTGAATATTTGCCATGATGGTCCATTTGGTCCAGGCTTCTTGCTTTCATGCAGCTGATCTGGACAGAGCCTTTGTGTTGGATGATGAGTTCTGTGACAATTAGGGACAGTGACTTAATGAACTTTGCCTCCTTAAGAAGCTGTGATAAATTGTTTTTGTGCTTAAAACAATGTTTTAAACTGTTCCCCATAATAGTTTGTAATGCAGAAGATCAGGGTTGTTATTTAGACCCATAAGGCACAGAATGTATGGGTACACTGACACACCTGTTAATGCTGGGTCATGGCTTACAAGGTAGCTCCTACTTTTTGCTTTTGTGAGAATGTACTTGTGGATCAAGTTTTTAAATTTTATTTTGTTTGTAGCCGTGTCCAGATGTGTTTTGGTTTCCCATATTTTCTGACGCTGCCTGTGACGAACTGGTAGAAGAAATGGAACATTTTGGACAATGGTCTGGTGGAAAACACCAAGTAAGTGTCAGCCTATATAAACATGACCTTAATGAGTGAATACCTTTACAATAGTGAGTCACAGTGTACTGCAACAAAAAATATCCCAACAATTGCCAATGGCCTGAAACCTCTGCTTTGTGGTGTAAAATGCTTAGTTTTGTCTAGCATGTAGCTTCTTGTTCAGTAGATTTAGAGATATTCTTCAATTAACCCAGTGGCGGGTTGACCCTGGCTGGACACCAGGCATCCACCAAAGCCACTCTATCACTGCCCTCCTCAGCTGAACAGGGGAGAGAAAATACAGCTAAAGGCTCATGAGTTAAGGACAGGGAGAAATCACTCATCAACTGCCATCACAGGCAGAACACACTCAACTTCAGGAGATTAGTTTCCTTCCTACTCTGATTTGATTGATAATATAATGAGCGATGAAACCACATCTTAAAAACACCTCCCCACACCTCCCTCCCGGGCTTAAATTTAGTCCTCGTTTTCTCTACCTCCTCCTCCCCAGCAACTCATGTGGATGGGAAAATGGGAGATTGTGATCATCACACATTGTCTCCTGCCACTCCTTCCTCCTCAGGGGGAGGACTTGCACACTTCCTCTGCTCCAGTGTGGGTCCTTTCCATGGGGTGCAGCCCTTCAGGAACAGTCTGCTACAGTGTGGGATCCCTGTAGCATTACAGGTCCTGCTAGAACCCTGCTCCAGCATGGGCTTCTCATGGGGTCACAGCTTTCCTTGGGCATCCACCTGATCTGACATGGGGTCCTTCAGGGGCTGCAGGTAGATCTCTGCTCCACCTTGGACCTCTGTGGGCTACAGGGGCACAGCTGCCTCACCATGGTCTGCACCACGGGCTGCAGGGAAATCTCTGGAGCACCTCCTCCCCCTCCTTCTGCACTGACTCTGCTGTCTGCAGGGCTGTTTCTCTCACATATTCTCACTCCCCTCTCCAGCTGCAATTTCTGTTGCACTGGTTTTTGTTCCCCCCTTTCTTAAAGACGTGGCCATCACACAGGTGCTGTCTCTGACACCATTGGGCTTGTCCTTGGCCTGCTGTGGGTCTGTCTTGGAGGCAGCTGGCATTGGCCCTCTCAGATGTAAGGGAAGCTTCCAGCAGCTTCTCACAAAGGCCACCCCTGTAGCCCCCCCCCCCGCTACCAAAAGTGCCACATAAACCCGATGCGAGCTTTCAACTAGCAAATTAGACACTAACAGTAGTGCAGTTTCTGTAGTGGTAACCTGACAGTTACCCAAGGCTGATTTTTGGATAGCTGTTGATAACTGTTCCACAAGTTTTGCTAATTTACCACCTAAGTACTAATTTATCAAATTCATCCCCCTATAGGGGATGTTCTGAGATGTTGTGTCAGTGTTTTCAGAAAATTCGAGGTATTTATTAACTACCACCAAAATCAGAGGATTTTATTTGTCTAATTCACAAATGTGGTACCATGGAAATGAGAATAATTGTAGTCACAATTTTACTGAAGGTAGGAGCCTCCAGAAAGGATTTTACCATACTTTCATCTTCAAATTATTTCCATGTTTTTTGCCATGTCAGGTTGAGGCCTGTACTCTCTTAATCTGATACAACTTCAATTCCATCTGCAACTCAATAAATAAAACCATTACCCCAAGAAGCCCTCTTACTTACAGGCAACACATCCAAATATTTACTCATCCTTTAAAAAACTTCCAGCTTTTGCTAATTAATGTCTCAGGATTTTTCTATGACAGTTAGCTGTGGAATTTGCTATACAGCAAGCTCACATGTGCTCACTGAAGTATTGCTTTGTTGCAGTTCTGTGATTCTGTAGATTTCAAATAAATATTTGTAGAAATGCCAGAAACACTTCGTGTTCATATTTCATGGCTGTTTGTGGTGTTTTCATTAGGACAGCCGTATTTCTGGAGGTTATGAAAATGTCCCAACTGATGATATTCATATGAAGCAAATCGGATTGGATAATGAATGGCTGCATTTCATAAGGGAGTTCATTGCACCAGTGACGCTGAAAGTGTTTGCTGGCTATTATACCAAGGTATGGGATTAAAACTTTTGCAGATAATTACTGTATGGCATGACTAAATTTAAGAGTTTTATCGAATTACCCTATTTGATTTTGTTGGGGAGTTTATACATGGCATAGCAGTAGTTATAAACAAATATTGTTTGTTTGTTTGTTTTTTTACCTAAACTTGAAAAAATCCCAAGAGTCGTGTATGTGACTTGGCAGTTGACAACTTGAAGTCTGACTGTATATTTTATTTCAGGGGTATGCTTTACTGAATTTTGTTGTGAAATACAGCCCTGACAGACAACGGTCGCTCAGACCTCATCATGATTCCTCTACATTCACAATCAACATCGCTCTCAACAAAGTAGGAGAGGACTTTCAAGTAAGTTGACAACTTACCGACTTAAAAAATGTCCTTTGAGTGCCCAATGTTATTTTCAAAGTAGAGCCCAAATGCATATTCTTAGAGACCAAGATGAAAAGGAAAAGATGCACATCACAAATTGGGATATATATAATGCCTTAGTGTTTTTTGACAAGTACTAAATTTGCTTAATTGCAGGATTCAGATCTGTTGGTGCAGTCAGGCTGAATTGATCAAACTGGTTTCAGATGATGGGAGAGAAGGGGTTTAAAGAAAAACTTTGGAGATGTTAACCATTTCTTTTTTAATATTTCTGAATTCCTTCATTCCTTTTCAGGTTTAAATAGGGCCAAGTTGACTCAAATGGCTTCTTTTCTATAGAACTTTTTTAATGGTTCTCTTTTAGATCAGCTGCAGAATGAAAATTTTCAACTCTTTTACCTGTTTAGTTTTTTTCTGAGCTAAATTATTTTCTACTCTGATATTGATTCAAATAAAACAGTCCCCAGAGCATAGAGCTAGGCAGGGCAGTGGCAGTAATATCCAACATTGACTAGCAGAGAAGCTTAACCTGTTGTGTTTATAAGCCTGTATCATCCATAGTCCTTAAAACCCATAAATGTACTTGCCACATTTACTACTCTAGAAAGCAAACCTTCAGTTTGAAAGCAGCAGCCAGATTAATTCATTTAAGATTTGTTTAAATGCTATCCTGGTTAGGGATGCAGTCCTGAAACAAGGCCTGTGAACATGATTTGCTTCTCTCCTGTATAATTTACAGTAAAGTTATTGAAGATGTTTTTCAGAGTTGCTGCTTGAATGAGTTGTTATCCAGCAAATGCTAAAGCAAAGAAGAGGGAAATATTTGACTGCAGATGCATGTGTGTGATGCTCTAAAGATGGTGTCATTTAAATAACCTTGGGATAGTAAAAGAAAAAAATTAACAGCCTATTAATAATGGTAAAATATTTGAAGTCATGAATGTATACAAATGAACTTACTTTACTAAAACATTGGATAAATGTTTAGGGTTTTACTTTGTTTGTGTTTTTACTACAGGGAGGTGGATGTAAGTTTATAAGGTACAACTGCTCCATTGAGTCTCCCAGGAAAGGATGGAGTTTCATGCACCCGGGAAGGCTTACACATTTACACGAAGGACTTCCTATCTTGAATGGCACAAGATACATTGCAGTATCATTTATTGATCCTTAATTTTATTTTTTTTTTGACCCTCTTCAACAGCAGTGTTCTTTACACAAACATTTATTTATAGATTTCTTCTGGAAGATGGTGATAAAAGAAACTTTAAGTTCCTGTACCTACGCAACAAAGGTACTTTGGGGAAAAAGAATGAAAAACAGAAAATGTTCTGATATTGTTGAAGATTTCTCGGTATCTGCTCTGAGCCTTCAGTCACAAATAAACGTGTCCTGCTTGTTTTTTCATTCTGCTGACCTAAAGAGTAGGTAAGGAGGGCAAATGGAAAAGCATAGTGAATCCATTTCTTCGTTGAGGAAAAAACAAACCCAAACAACTCTAGATACAAAATCATCGGAAAAAATTGTTGTGGTTTTCGTGCAGTAAAGTGACACAGCTAAAGTTTGTGTGGTCTGTATATTTGGTACCAAGCAGTGAAAAATCACAACATAAAAACAAAATGAAGTGCATCTTGTTTACAGTTGTTTCAGATAAGCAATAATTGCATATGCTGGCATATACTGAAGGGAAAATATCCCCATAGCCTGTTTCCTTAATTCATTTTCAATTCTGAAATGTACACCTTTAGAAGAAAAAATAAATTAATTGCAGAGATAGAACAAGGATTAAGTCATTTATCCAAGGAAAAAATGGTTTATGATTTGTTTTTGAGAACTCATCCTGTTGAAAACTTACTTTTCTTCAGCAAGTGACCTTCATTTAAAGTGAGTTATTTTTCTAAGTGTGTAATTGCACCCAATTGTTACTGGAAATTTGATGTTTATTTTCAGAATGCTGGTAAATTGTAATAATAGGATGTTTTCTAGAGACAATTTTCTACTCTTAAAATTACTTGAATTTTGTATCAGGAAGATGAAATGGTGGCAGTCTCTCTTCAAAGCTAAGGGTCTTAACTTGACATTTATTTTAAAGAAATTGGTTTAAAATATTCCTACTGTATCTACTGTTTGTAATTTAAAGAAACTTGAAGCTGTCTCAAAGTCTACCGTGCCAAAATGCACAACATGTTGGAAAAACTTGTGAAAAATAAAGGGTAATTTTAAATTAATGTAACAGCTCTTACTTGACTGTATTAGATAGTTTCTTTGCATTTGCTATTGTTTTACAGAAACTGGACTTACTGACAAGTATTTTCTAACGATCTGTAGATACATTTAGATGGGAGGTTTCTCTAAGTGTAGGGTTTTGGTTTATTTACTACTCAAATGATTTCTTTTGTGTGTTGGTGCCCGTGTACCAAGCCTTGCATTACATTTTCAGACCGACCCCAGCAGGAGTGATAATTCTTGGTTTTGTTTTTATATAGAGGCTATTTGATGATCTAAACAGTATTCACTTTTTACCTGTGAATCTTTGAAGAAGCTTTATATCACATTTCCCAGACAGAAACTTTATTTGCAGCTGACAGGACTGGGAGAGGGTTTCAAAGATTTTTCTTTTACTGAGTATAAGCATGTCTGCTTATTTCCATACTCTACATTTTTCTGTACTTAAAGTTATGCTGAAGCAAATACATCAAAGTGAGGTAACCTCAAAAATGTATTAAAATGGGCTGGCTTGAAAAGGAATGGCTTTTGATGGGAAATGCATTGCTTTCTTTTAATTTCTCTTTACACTGTCAACTTTTCTTCTTTTCAGCCTAATATTTGGAGATTGATATCCCTCAACTTTATTTCCAGGCGTGGAACAGCTGTCTTAGTGTCTCTCTCTCTCTCTTGCCTGTGCTTAGGCAAGCCTTACAGATAACAAAATCTTCAAGCCTTCAGAATGAAAGCAGCCTTTGTTAATCATCTTTTTCTGAGAATTTGCCTGTGATCTCTTAAGCTGACTTAGAATGATATTTCTACCACTGGATCAGTTACAGTCAGTTTATTGTTATGAGGAAAACCTCACAAAAATACAATCCTATAACACAGGGGGAGTTCTTTTGCAGATTTCCCCCCCACACTTATGGTTTAATTATATATTTTTTATTCTCTGTCACATTTTATTTTTTTAATGCATATTTTCCCCTCAAACATATGAATGTTTTTACTTACTTTTAAATTTTTGTTTACAACTATTAATTCCCTCTGTCACATAATGACACGTAATGCTGTGTTTACTGTGCTGCACATTTGTTGGAGGGGAAAATGTGTTTACCATGCTCAAGTTACTAAGATTCTCACTTATTTTTTCTTTTAATGAAGTATTTGCAAAAGCTGACAGCTGCCTTTCAGATGGACAGCAACAGGTATGGAAGTGTTCTCATGAACTTCTTAGAAGCTGACACATGCCAGGAAAAGAAGTTTATTCTGAACAGTTCACCTGAATTAGTTCCAAAAGCTCTGCTATGCTGTTGAGTGCACAGGCTGACACGGGCTAAACAGAATTGTCTCTATTAGAATATTCTTTCATTATTCTTAAAAACACTTAGACTCTTGTATCTCCTTAACAAAGTTTGTTTCAGGGTGTGGAAGATACATGCATTAGTAGGAAAGCAGCAACCCTAATTCCAACACTGTATGAGAAAACCTTGGGAGTACAGGGACATAAGGGTGCTCTGCAACAGATGAGACATTTGTAAAATATTTTGTCTGTTCTGCTTTCATCTAACTTTACTTTTAACTGTTAAGTAGTTGGAGGGACTGTGATGTGGGTAAGAGAACAGTATATAGGCAATAGATTTTTTTAAGTCTTCTTTTGGTTAACAATACTGAGTATAGCTTGGTTTTATTTTATATTTGTGAACTATTCCATCTGTTCTCCTAAAAAATGTTCAAGGCATTTAGTAGTATTTTACACATGTTGGACAAGTAATTCCAATATGTATTTGTCACTTTATTTTTATTTTTTTTTTGTTGTTCCCAAAGGATTACTGTTTCACTCTTATTGTGAATGGGTAGGAGTAAGGCTATTACAAGCCCCAAAAGAAGATAGATTTTTTTTTTTTTTGCAGTAAGGCAATAATAATGAAATCTATTTGATTGTGCCTATTTCTTTTTAATGCCTTTCCCATATCTGCTGTATTTGTGGAATAAATGTTAATTCAATGCAGGGCTTCCACAGCAGTTTCTCAGCATGTATGAAATAAGGAGATTGGGATATTAAAGAGACAGAAAAGTCTAGAAAGGACCTCTGTGATTATTTCCACCCATGTGCATGTATCTAGTTTTGCTTTTGTTTTTCTGCTTCAAAGAATTGGTTCAGATTTTTCTTTTCAGCTACTGCAATGAGATTTTTTAAGAACTTCAGTTTTGTTTGATTTATTTCTGACATGGCCTCAGTGGATTCAGTTCTGGAATGAGTAAGTATTTTTTGAATCTTTTCTTCCATGAACCCTCACTTTCTTGCATGGCAGAGTAGGCTGCTCTGCTATTTTTGTGAGTGAAAGGGAACATATTATCTGTCTCAGCAGCCCTGTATGACTGAGGTGTCAGATAAATGACTTGACTATTAGTGTTTATAGGTATGGGATGTTTTTGATTCCATAGGAGAGTGTGAATTGGAGGGCACAACTTTCATAAAATAAATTTATAGAACTGATATTGGTAGTTCTTAGAGATGAGATTTGCACTAATAGAGTTAACTGTAGAGTTGCAAGAATAAGTAATTGACTTGACTGCCAGGATTTTATTGTACCTAGATGGTGGAAGTGTCACTTCAAACAGCTTTCCAACATGGTTTCCCAAATACTTACTTCATCTTCATATAAAAAGTTCTTTGGAATCTAATGAAGAAGATAATCTTACTCAACAGTACTGAAGACCCCTGGTCCAAACCTGAAATACAACTGGAAAGAGAAGCTTTTATCTACAGCAAAATTTTTAGCCATTTCCCTCTTTTTTTTTTTTTAATCTTTCCTTCTATAATTATTTTCCCATTTGATATATGGGTGAGATCTGTATAAATGCATCCCACTCACAGGATGATGGCTGTCTTTTAGTGTATTTTAGGGCTGGGGAAAGGTGGAATGAGGACAGTTCAGAATTCACCCCATGCAATTGCTTTCTTCTGCAGCTGTTAGTGCAGAGCTGTGTGCTGTGTTCCTATGGCACTTCAGTCCTAAACTAACAGGAGGAGATCTGAGAAGCAGTTGATATCCTGGCATGATGCTAAGGCTGTTAAATGCAGCATCGTCTTTTTCTCTTGGTAACTTACTGCTTCTGGAAAGTTAGTTTTCTGGATTGAACTTCACTTCAGAAAAGATGTTTTGGCTGTGCTAAAGCAGTGCCCCTCAGGATTATTTTGCACAAGGATCAAATGTAAGATCAGCTCTCTGATAAAAACATATTGGTCTTAAGTTATTTAATGGAGTATGGCAACAGTTCAGAAGAAGGATTTCAGTCAGCATGATTACAGCCTTTATTGGCATCAGTGCAGCTGCAGAAATAGCAAAACTGAGAGCCTGGCCAGTGAGAAGGTATTGGCTGTGTTGCAGGTGGTGCTTTGGGGTGATGCCATGGCCCTTAGGTAGTGGAGAAAACTGCCTTTTCTTGAAAAAACTCACTTGGGTTTTGGGTCCTGAATATTGATCCCTTTGCTCTTGCCTGCTGCACTTACTAGTGGTTTATGGTTGTCGAATGTCTCAGTGCCTGAGGTTGGCAAGGGAGATATATAGTCCTATAGTAACAAATTTAGTCAGGAACTAGTCTTCTGGCATCAAATCAGAATTTTGTCTTTTTTGAAGAATTTTGCTTAGTTTTAAATGAGTTGCTCAGCTACTAATGACTCTGCAGCATTTTGTTTCTGTACTCTGTTGAGGGTGGGGAGCAGAAAGAGGAGGAAGGGAGGGGGCATGAAGGCATTGCATTTCCACAGCTTCAGCTGGAGGGGCAGTGAGTGTGAGCAGTACTGTAAGCCTGGGAGATGGTTTACTATACTTAAGACATCAAGACTACCCTTCAGAGTGGGCTTGACTAACACTTCAGGCTTTAAGCTTTCTCAGACATGGATTACTAATCTCTCACAGTGTACATCCACTGCAGTGTGTGAAGAGAAGGTTTGCAACCTTGCTTTTTTCCACTGTTTTTTTAGAGTAGTGTTCAGTTTTACCTTAAAGCATATTCTTCCAAGCTTAAAAAGTAAATTATCTTCTCCATGTCATAGAGCAGCAGAACTAGTAGAATAAGTGCTCAGGTCTTGGTTCCTTAAAGTAAATTGGTGACTGATAACAGTTGTTGTTCTTCTGTAAGGAGTAGGTGTGTCCAACTGGTGGCGTTAATATTTGAATGATAGGTCTTTCTTCATCCTCTTGTGGTAGCAGTTAGGGTGGAGAGATGGAGTTGGTGAGAGTGCCTGAGAAAGCAAGCTTCATCCTGCTTGAGTCCCACAGTAAACACACTGATTACAGAGAAATTTAGGGTCTGCTGCTATTGCTTGATCTAACTTAGTTGCCCCAGGGTGTTTATAAAGTGCTTGGAGAAAATGGACTGTGCTTTGTAAGGATGAACTCCTTGGATGTTTTAGCTCCTAAATTGTAGCAAGTGTCTGAGCTTATGAGAGACAACGATTTGGGGGGTTAACTTGCTTTTTTCTCAGACTTGTAACTCAGGCATGGTGGTATTTAAGGCATTTCTGTAAGAAGTGCCTTCTAAAGAAAGTTACTCTAGCATGAAGTGAACACAAACTCATGAGAACTTGAGGAAGAAATTATTAAGCATAAGCTACTAAAAGCTAGTTTTTACCATTGGCAATACTGGGAGAATGTAAGACGTGGGTGGGTGCACAATGCAACAGTGAACTTCTGGCCCAGCCAAATTTAGAGACTCATCATCTCTGAATCACTTTTGTACACTGTGATTCACTAGGGAGCTATTTTGAGCATTTGGTCATTCTTTAAAACACGTACCATGTAAAGAAGGACGGGTCCTGGTGTATAAAGTGGTATTTTGCCATAAAACTTCTAGATCCAGCTGTCTCAGACTTTTCTTTGCTGTGCCATCATCAATTGTAGAGTGGAGATTTTGATAGCATTACTTGAAAAAATAGGAAGTTATCAGTTCTTGTACTTCAATCACATGCATTAATTTGCATGAGAGCATTTTGGCCACATAAGCTATGAACTTTTGATTCTTCTATACTCCTTGCATGTGCCCCCATCCCTGATGTGCACATTTCTTTCCATGCAAACCATACCCCCTTCACGTCCCATATGTTTGCCAGATGTCAGCTTTCCATCAGAGACAAAAAAAAAAGAGCACGGGTGGCCAATGGCTCTTGCATAAATGTAGACAGGAGCAAGGAAGGCAGACACAAGGGATCTTTATTTTAAAGTGTTCTTGAAGTGTAAATTTTTAAACTGTTTCTTCCGTCCTAATGAAAGATGCCTTAGGATCAGAACTAGGTAGCTATTATATATCAGGGGTATAACTGAGCTATGCTCTGTAAAACAGCACAGATGACATTTCTTGATTTTTTTTTTTTCCTTGTAGTTTATACAGCCAATGGGATGAGATGGATACAGAGGGCTCCAGGCAAGAGCAGTTTCTCGGATCCCACAGGCAAGTCCTTCATGCTGACCTGTGGCATTGCTGGTGGCTGTTAGAGTAGGTGACCACTGCCATGTTTCACTGTTGTGGTGTGTATTTGCTGAGGGTTTTTCAGTCTTCATCTCATTATCCATCGTGTGTGTGTGTATGTGTGTGTGTGTGTGTGTGTGTGTGTGTGTATGTGTGTACTGGCACAAACCCATGCTTGATTTTTTCCATGGCTGTATCTTGGCCTTGTTCTGCAAATAGGATTTTTTTCTTCATGCAGCTTAGACTTGAAAGAAATTATTCCCTTATTCTGATAATTACGGCGCACAGAAGAGTACACAGACAGGACTTGATTTATTTTTCTCTAAATATCACTGACACAAAGGGAATATGAGTATGAACTTTGCATGAATTAATTGATTAAATAGCAATTAAATTGATTGTTTAAATAGCAGAAGTAGGATGAATGAGATATATTTCGGCTTGAACACAGACGTACTGGAAATGCTGTACATTTTTCATCATTAGGTAGACATAATCTACCTGAAATTACACAGACAGGAAAGGCTGAATGGACATCTCAGTATGTTTCCAAAATAGCTGTGCAGGTGTTTTTGAAATGTTGTTTGAGCAAATAAATGGATCTGTTCTTGGCAAGTTGTTCCCATTTTTATTTACTTTTAGTCTGAAGGGGACAAAAGGACATTATAAAGCCATAGCAGCATTCAAATGCTGGGAATCATAAGCTTGGGAAAAAATAAAAATAAATTGAGATTATATTGCAGAGGAGGGGAAAACTTTGCAGCCATTAAAACAACAAAAATATTCCCTACATGGAGTATTTTATGACCAGAACCCTGAGATGGCGCTTGAGGAATGTCATCAAAATACCGCAGCCTGGAGACCTATTTCTTTTTTTCGTACCATTTTAACTGTCTTAAAGATCTCCTAGTTGCAGACTTTATTCCTAAAGGGTCTTTTCTTCATGTACAGCCAAAAATGATAGGTATCATTGAAGCATATGTGTTCAAAAATATAGCCAAACTTCCAACCTAGCCAGCGTTCCCCAGCTGAGAAGCTCCCACATGCAGTACTGCGTGTAGCTCTAATACCTATCCAATCTCATGCTTGGCATTAAAATTCTATGGCAAAGAAGTTCTGCAAAGCTAGCAGGCAAAAGAGTAGACAAGTGTAGGGACAGGTGTGGTTTTGACAGATTTCATGCAGGAACTGACACTGGGCAATGAAGGAAGCTAATACAGTTCTTGAGCAAAGGAAATCACTAGAACTATAGAAATGTGTTAACACATGAGAAGTGAACACTTCTTTCTTTCAGAGAAATAGATAAAATACATAATCTGAATGTTCAAATGTAAAGAAATTCCCGTTGACAAAGTGTAGGAGATCTGCAGTAAGCAAATCTTATTCTTTTTGCTGGAAATACCCTTACAGCATTATTTGATTTCTTCAGATAACTGAGTAAAATATGCACAAACTAAAACTTCAGCTCTTAGCTATTGCAAAAGGAATTGGTCTCATATAGCTGAAAAATATTTCCTTGCTTCACAAAGAAACTTTAGAGGAGGATACCCTTGCATTTACTGTAACTCATACATAAATTCTGCTTCTGTATAGTTATTTTATAAATATTCCCATCTGTGTCTGCTCTTTCATTTTTGATGTGTTTATCTTCAAGCTGAGGATTTTATGTGCAGCATGCTGTATTGTAGTGCTGCTCCTTACTTCAAAGATAAGCCAAAGGAGCTCTTTTGGACTGAACATCTTCCAGAGAATATTTGCTCATGATAAAAACTTACAGCAAACTTTACTAGATTTTTATCTTTTCTCTTTTAAATGTCTAAGAAGTGATGAGTGTTTGTTGCTAATGAGAAGAATATTTTCCTTTCACTACTGAAGCTTGCAGATCCAAGAAAAAAAAAAAAAGAAAAAATACTGAAGAAAACTGGTTAGCAATTCAGTTTTTTTACAAGGGAAGAAATAAAAGTTTGTGATCTTGTTTTTTTGGGTTTGGTTTTGTTTTTTTTTTCTTTAATAATGGAACCATGTAATTGTATATGAAGTAATACTGTAAGTCTAAATGTGTAGGAATTGAGTTTAGAAAAAGTGCAAGGCAGTGGAACTGAGTAAGCTAGTGACAACACTGCATATCATGGAGTAAGATTCATGCAAAAAATAACATTAATTTTAGTGACTTATTTCAATCCACCTGCCACGCTGTAATGGACAGTGTGAAATATATTGATCATGTCTGAAGTTAGCGGATCCTCTGTCGTTTATTTTCTGCTCTAAGGAGCTGAATTCCCAGTAAGATCACTGCTGTCATTTGTCACATTTGGCCAGCTGAAACAATGAGAATTTTTTATAAGGCAACTAGTCGGAACTCTTAGGTTCCAACTTAAGTTTACTCTTTGTTTCCTTGCCATCAGCTTTTAGGTGAATGTGATTCATTATTTTTTGACTTTACTGTGCTGCCTTCTGTGTGTGTTGCTTGAGGGAGTGTCTCATGGTACAGACAGAGCACTAAGACATGGCATTTCTCCATCCTTTGCGCCAACTTCTTTCTTGAATCCAGTATTTTCCTAAATGCCTGTGGTCCACTGGTAAAGCGATTACAGAGGTGCCTGCAGTCCTTCCTTACCACTTAATGAAACTACTTCTCTTGGATTCCTGGAAATTGGTTGTAGATACAGAGCTTCTTTCTGAATTCCCACCTGGCTTTAGTTCAGCATGTTGGTAGCCCTCTGTATAAAGCAAACCTTGATAAAGAGAATATTCTTCCTTTGAGCTGGCTTTCCAACTGCCTAAGTTTCAAATTATGAATGTTTTTCTTTGTAGAAGAGTGGTGTGGGAAGGGAGAAAACGCTCCAACAACACAGCCGATACCATTGGCAATAAAAATGCTACTTAAATGTGAACCATGGTTACTTCATGGTATGCTTCTCTGGGCTCCAGTTCCTCTCTGTCTCCATCCCTCCTTCAGTTCAGAAATAAATATATTCAAACCAAATGTCTAAGAACTTTCCTTTTGTTCTTAGACCAGCAATAGGTTCAGTACTGTGTAAAAACTTTCATAGATAGTACACTAAGAGCTTTGCACAGTGACAATTTTGTATTTATCATTCACAAAATTATCTGAAGGTGTGTTGTAACTCTTTGAACTGAACTGCTGCCCTCTGCAAGTTGCAGAGAATTATGCTTTGGTTAAATAACACAAAGCTCAAAGAAGGCCCTCTGAATATTTCATGTTGCTCTCTATGTTCATTTTCTTGAGAAGCTGGGGCAGAAGGCTATTAAAATTCTCAAATTCACTAAACTTAAACCAAGAAAAATAGCAGCATGAAAAAATGCTTATAATTTAGGAATGAGTTTTGAATAGGCCTACAATAGCCTTCTGTCTCCGAAGCTTCTGGTCACTTATTCTGCTGTCATGGGTATGTATTCCATAAATACCACAAGAACAAGATTTAATTAATTTGTTGGTTACTTAAGACTGTTAACAAGAATAATCTTTAAAACTCATAAATAAAGAATTAATAGCAGTAATTTTAACCCAGTTAAAATAGCAGTATGCATGAACAATAGTGAGATCTGTTTTTGGGTCACACTTGCAAATTGCTGAATTTCTGCACATCTGACTTAAGATTCCTCTTGGAAATACCTTTCTCTTTCTCAATTTCATTTCATGATCCTTGCATTCTATAAACTTTCTTCTGTAATTTACTAGGGAGGTCAAAGTATTTAACCTAGTTAATAAAAGTATGAGCAAACAGACAGTGGAAAGAAAAAGCCCTTTACCTTATGTATTTACTTTTTCCCTGGTGAGTAGAAATTGAAGATAAAATAGTGCCTTTATACTCTGTCTGCCATCCTGCAGCCAAAATTGAATTTTACAGATGCTTGTTAGAAACAGAATGGGGTCTGGATAATAGAAATTAGGATAGAAATAATAGCTGCAAAAAGACTTCAACAGAATGCTTAAGGTACAGTTATAGAATTCAAATCTAGCTATATCGCCATATTTGGACATGTATACCTAAAAAAAATGAATAATACTTGCATACCCACATTTTTAGGTAGTGCAATTTATAACCTGAGAGAGGATGAAACGGTGTCTGGTAATAGAGCAGTGCTTGTATAGCCTTTCATCTAAATGCGTCAAAGTATTTTGTAAGTAGATGGGAAAACTGTGGCTCAGGAGAACTGATTTGTTCATACCATTTGGCAGCAAATCTGGGAAGAGACTGTAGAGTCTCGGTTTTCAGTCTTGGCTTTGACCTCTGCCTGAGTGACTCAGTTGCGAGGCGAGCGTCCGCGATTATCCGACTGCCTTCCCGGCAGCCCCGAGTCTGGGGGCGGCGGGACGGGAGGGGGCTGCGAGGAGGGACGTGCTTCACATACCAGACAGAGCTCTCTGCCAGCTTGATGTGTAGAGCAAAAAAAGTAAGACAAAACTTTCCCAACAAGCTGATGTCTAGTGCGGGCTCTCTTCTCAAGTCCTATCCTGTTACTTTCTAAAAATGTCTTCTGGTATGAAATCAAAATCTCCCGGACTGCAGGAGCCAAGAGCAACACCAGCCAATGCGATGCTGTGGGAGCATCTCTTCCCTCCTCTTGTCTTCAGAGAGGCCTCCACCTCCCTCCACTGTGAACAGACTGTCCCGTACCTGGCACTTAAGCACTCATTTTACATTCCAATGAAATGCTACCTCTGACTCTGTTGTTTGATTGTTAATGTACAGAGATTCTGTTAATACATAATGGAGCGAGTAACTTGTTTATTGCTTTCCTAGATGTTGGTTGGATGTGCCATTTCAGTACAGTGCATGTGGTAAGTATGAAGTTACCTGTACAGGTGTGACCCCTTTTTCAAGCCTTTCTGCTAATTCTTTGGATGAGAGAAAATAACAGTTACCTCCCAGAAGTAAAATTCCATCATGTTTCTTTGAAATTATTTACTGTTCCAAGTATTGAAACACTAATTTTATTTTTTGATGGTGCTCTTTTTTTGTTTGCTTATCTTTGCTATCTTCAGTCCTTGCAGAACACTATCAAATATTTCAAGTGACCACTGAAATATGTATTTGGTTGTACCTTTTCAAAGCCAGGTCAGAAAAATAATATGGAACTTAAAACTATATTTAAAAAAAAAATTGCACAGAACCATTTCTTGAAGTTTCTTAACAAGAGGTAACTGGATAGAGCCATTTTTATCAGTTCTAATTTGATGGATTTGCCTACTCATTTTAGTCAAGTTAGAAAAATTTAAATGGAGACTCTTTGTATACTTCAGTGAGTGTATTAACTGGTTGTGTGCTTTGTGGGCTGCAGAGGGAAAGACATAAAGGAAAAATTATGTGCATTTTATATATTAAAACTCTAAAATGCTTGGGTTATTATGTTTTATAAATATTCATTGTTAACAATCATTTGATTACCTGCTCTAGACTAGATCTTGAGCTGCTGATTGATAGAATGTGAAATCTTTGAGCTATCTTGTAAGTTCTCTGTTGGCAAAGTTCATTTGTTTCAATGTAATTTTATCATCAAAGGAAGTCATTATCAGGAGAAGAGGCAATTTTTTAGTGAGTAAAGCCAGTTTGAGTTTTTTGGATTGGTTTTTGTATTTGTGGGTGTGGCAGATTAGAGACTAGAACTGCAGAATTTTTTTCGCAGTAGAAAGTATTAACTCTCTCTTCTATGTGAGCTCAAAAGTTAGAGTTTTGAAACACATGGAGCCTTTTAATCTTCCAGGATTTCCTTTCTATCTGTGATGAATGAGAAGAGCATTTTGAAAGTATTAACTGGAAAAAAAAGAAATTCCAAAACTAACCTTAAAAACTAGTCCAGAAAAGAATCCATATCTTGTTTGATGGTTACTTAAGGTTTTGCTCTTTCTAAATGCATTAAAAATGAAAGGAGCATAAAGGGTTAAGAACAATCTTTCCTATAAGAATGGAAAATGTAGCAACTATCTTTAATTACAATGGGACTTCTGTGGTTGCTTGCAGTGAGGTTAAAGCAGACTTGTGGGACAAGAGGAGAAGAACAACTTTCTTTACAAAGAAATCAGGTTGTTGGTAACACGAAGGTACATCGAGTCACTCTTGTGCCACGTGTCAGCACTGTTTCATAAATACTATGGTGCTGGTCTCCTCCATGTCCTGCTGGATGCCCTGATTATCCTACAGCACTCTTCAACCACAGCTGGGCTGTCAGCTGGGTAAATCCTGCTGTGTTTGTACTGAGAGGTCATTCTTGGCCAGGATCGAGTGCAGATCTGGCAGTCCAGATAGTTTTGCCAGTACACAGCAGTGCTGGAGACACCAGGGTTTCATTACATTAGGGGAAAAGTTTTGAGATGCAGAGTGGGTTCAGTGTGTGCTGAGCAGTCACTGGGAGACCTGTTTATTTTCATGGCTCTGCTTTCCCTCGACAGCCGTCCTTGCTGCAGGAACACAGGAGGAGGTGTGGATGTGAGAGATGAGACTGCTGCACCGCTGCCAGGGGATCTGCTTCTTCTATCACCCGTTCAGCTTCACTGAGCTCGGGTGACATGTCTGGGAAGCAACAGAAATGTCCTGTTGCCATTTTTAGTCCTGACTGACATTTATAGCATCAGGCACAGAAGAAGTTTCTCAGCTCTGAGTGAATGAAGCCTCTAAATCAAGAGTTGTATGGCTGCTAATAAAGCAGCTGCTTACTCATTGGACCTTGCCTTCTTGCAAATTCTTCACATCTCTGGTCAGGTTTCATTTCCTAGATGTATGGAAAGTATATATCCATCAAGGAAGGTGCTATTAAGGACAAATAAATGTGTGTAGTATATTTTATTTGAATTGTCATTTGGATGAAGGCACTTTCAGAAATGGCTTTTTAACTGGAAGACTGTTTCAGAGCTGAAGTGATTCAGAGGAAGAATAAAGTCTGTGAAACTCAATTCAAACAGGGCTGAAAAGAGACAGTAATTTGTCTCTTGCTCCATTATATAATTTGACAGTAGGTTAAAAGTGCTTTCAACTGCAGAACCAGGTCTTCTAAAAGCAGATAACAGATTTTTCTGTGTCCTGAGTTGGTGAGGGGAGTTGGCTTGTGTAGTTACAGCCTGTGAGGAGGAAGCTCAGCTCGAAGACGTGTGCCAAAGCGCATTCCTGAGAACAGAGACCATGAGTCCTGCCTGCTACCAGGCTGTGGGCTCTCCCGACCCCGGCAGGAGCCTCAGCCTCCTGCAGAGAGGTGTTGGGAGCTGGGAAATGTAAACCAGGCCGTGGGTGCTCTTGGCAATATACATCTCTTTTTATAAGACAGTAAAACCTGGGTTTTACTGCCCCTCATTTTCTCCTTCCCAGAACAGAGTAAATATTTGTCCTTAATCTCTATCCATCTCCTAATATTTGGAGTTCTGCCCTGAAGGTGTGTGTGTGAGAACTGGACAGGGAATAAGGTGGAATGTTTCTGTTAAAGTGTCTGCAGAAGAGAGAAAAATAGCTGCATGGGTTTGGGTTTTGTTTTGTTTTGTTTTGTTTTTTTTCCCCCTCCCCAGAAACAAGATCCAGCAAAATTAGCTTTTCAGGAAATGCACAGATTTGCTTTTAAAATTTCTTTCTGCTTCGACATATTTTCTTTGCCAGCTGGTCTCTGGAATTCATTTAAATTCATTGAGTCAGCAGCCACTGTAGCCTAAGCACTACTGTAAAAGTTTCCAGGGACTTTAATTAATTTGACTCCTTGTGTTATCCTGCTGCTTAATCAATGGATCAATTGTGGCAAGAAAGATTTTAGAAATTTTACTTTTTTTGCCAGCGCATGGTAATTTCTGATTTAAACTTTATGATTGTTAAGGGAAAATGGTGGCTCTTACAGACTCTATTGGACAGATGTATGTGAATGCTGATTATGCTATTTATTGTGTAGATCTCAACTGACTGCATACTAATCAGCAGCTAAAAGCTAGTCTGGAGTTGCTTTTCTAGCAGTTTCTACTTTCCCCATTCCCTCACCACGTATGTACTTTCCTAGTCTTTTATTCTACACAGATGCTCTATTGATGATCTTTGAACACAGGCAGGGAAAAGCCCCTTGTCATAAATATTTTCCTTTTTTTTCACCCCTCTTTGGCAGTGAAGCATTTGGCCACGTCTCCATGTTCTCTTCCTACCGGGATTGCTTCCAGATGTTTTCTTGGTGCGTTTTTCTTGTTTGCATTTGGATTGTCGCTTATCATTAGCACTCTGTTTTCAAGGGGGAAGCCTTTGACTTGGTAGCAAGCAGACATGAACCCAAGCCACAATTGTCTGACCTCAGTTTCCTCAGTTTGAGGTTATGTTTGGATTTAAGAAGTTGGTTTGGCCCATAGCAACAGTCAAACCCAACCACTAAGTGCATTTCTGAATTCAGAGGTGGATTTTACCAGTGAGTCAAGACTACGCAACTGATTGCTTCATGTTGACTACGTGTAGAGTCAAATTCTATTGCTAAGGATTTAACCCCTTTGTTTGTTCGTTCGTAAGAATGCTATGGACAACTTGGATCTTCAGAGGAATTAAATAACCTGAAAGTCTCTACTTGAGGTGCTTTTGCTCTTGAGGGCCATAAGTATCATGGCAGGACAGAGTATGGTCTCACTTCCAGCCTATAAAGTGAGACATCTCTCCTCGAGGTTTGCACTGACCCTGGCACAGACCTGAGCTGTGCTGCTCTGATAAGAGGAATTGGAGCTCAGTTTCTGCTTGCAGCTGCCTCAAACACTTTTTCCTTCCCTTAGCTCTGTGCAGTTCCTGGAAGAGTCTTGGGGCGTCAACCTTGCTGGAGTGACAGATGTGACAGTGCTAGGGGCTTTGCAGAAAGAATTATTCATTACCAATGTAAATACCAAAACAAGCCCTCTTCCCCTGTGCTCTTCAACAGCTCTATCTACTCATAAATCAAGCTCAATAAAAGGAGTATGGTCTTTTCTCACAAAGCCCAGATAATCCTATCCTGTCTCCTGGCTGTTGCTTCTGGCATGAAGAAATCAAATATTAGCTTCCCAGTTTTTAAGTGGTGTCTGTATTTTGCAAGTCACTGGGTTTCCTACCTCCTGCTGGTGGGGAATTTGTCTCTTTATCCCATCCTTAGGAAGTGGAAAAGTAGCTGGAGACCAACGTAACTACATACTATCCCAAATCAATTCAGCCACAGGTCGGAATACAGATGGCCCCCAAATTCAGTCTGGTACAGAAATGGGGACCTGCAGTCCCCAAGTGATAAAAACGTGGGCAGTGACAAACACCTAACTGTGTCATAACAAGGCTGTTGTAGACAAATTCCCCCCAGCCTAGTCAAGGGAGAGGCCTTCCTCAAATTTTAAGCAAAAGTGGTTTATGTGTGGGGGTACTCAAGATTGAAGCCTCCTAAATTCAGGCAAAGGATGTAAAAAAAAAAAAAATCAATCTGCCATTAAAACCAGCTGAAAAAAATGAAGAGCAGGGGTTGTTTTTTTTTTTGTTCCAGAAAACTTCATATATCACCACCCCTTCCTCAGCTGGAAGAAAGCATAAATAACATCTTGTAAGCTGTGGTTGATTTGGCAAGATGTAGATGTTTATTCCTATGGAATAATTTCCTATGCAGCAGACTTTTTCCAAAAGTAGTCCAGAAGTGATTTTATCTGGAGAACAATGTTGCATTTACATGATTCACAGGGATTCAGCTCATCTGTGCTTACTCTATCTCAGCTGGAAAGAGCAAACCATGTCCAGATTCCTCTTGATAGCTTGAAGGTGTGAAGGAGCACAAGAACTCTCCCGTTTTTCCGGCCCACAGGAGGGCAACATCGAGCTGCAGCTGAAACAAGCGTTGCCAGAGGAGGTGAACAATTTACTGAGTTAAGAATCAATGAACTGAGACGAATTAGCTAATTTAGAGGTGTTATAGACTGTGGCTATTTAGTTGCTCTGCATCCACTTTGACTTTGGGTTTGGTTGTATTTGTGGTTAATCTGTAATTGTTCTAAATTGCTTTTGTCATCTGTGGCCAACAAGAATGTGTTGTCAACAATAAGACAAAGTTGTTTATTGGATGGTAGCTCTGTTTTTTTTTTTTTCTTCATGCTTCTCTTTCCAAACTGTATTGCATAATACTGTGTGTTGAAGAAAATGGACTGTTAGGGTTATGATTTTGATTCGTGACATTATCTTAAGAGTACCTGTATGTTAAGGACTGTTACATGGATTGCAGGTTGGGAATTGCACGATACTCATGGCATGAAGTTCAGTTATTTTGGCAACATATGAGCTGTAGTGTTTCATGCAGGTGGCTTTCAGTAGTAATAGCAGTGTAGCAAAGGTAGGGGCACAGAGGGTCCTGTTTTGCAGTAACCTGTAGTCTCCATAAATTCTGATCACAGTCTGGAGTGAGGTGCTTTGAGAGGCTGAGAAGCCTGACTTTGGAGGAGCTGAGAAATGAGGCAGATATGCCAGATCCTAAGAGGCTGGGAAGCCAGATCAAAGGGATCTGGGAGCTCACACTTCCTGAGTCTCTGGACGCATGATGTTTTCAGGTTGCAGTCAGTTACTAAAATTAAGCATTTCTTCCTCTATACAAGTAGCTGACTAAGCTAGAAATAGTAAATAGGAGCAAAGATACATAAGGGTAGGAGTGGGAGCAGATGTCTGGTACCTTTGCCTGTGTTAGTGCACAGGGCAGAGCCAGAGCATGGCAGAGCAGTCCAAGACGAAGATGCTGTACTCTACCTACATTGAAACTTTGAGCTAACCAAGTGGAATGGGAGTACCAAATATCATGAAAGGGCATGGAGAACTTTAGGAAGGGCAAATGAACAGGCACAGAATCTGTGAGTTGTGGCCTCAGTTTGGATGAAAAAGGCAGGATTGCTTACTCTGTTATGTGTGACATATAGAGATCTATATATCGTTATTGCCATAAGGCCTTTGTATAGATGAAATGAAGAAAAGTAGTAAAGAATAAATGGCTAAAGACTTAGTAAGGAGATGTGATGTACAGGGGCTTACTCTACAGTCTGGTGCCCATTTCCACTGATACTGATCCCTAGGATATTGAGCCCTGGGTGCTGGCTGAGCTGGTGGTAAGAGGTAAGTGAAGGGGAGAGAGGGCCAGTGACTGCAACGGGGACATCACAAACCTTTCTTCAGTCCTCACCTCTGCTGTATTCCTTTGGCTGGCAACACTGTTTTTGCCAGGGGAATTACCAGGGTACCTGAGCTTTCAGGGCTTTTTCTTCAAGGGAGGATGGAGGCACAGGTGGAGGTTGTGGTATAACAATTTTGGTTAGAAACACCAGTATCTATCAGAAGGAATAAACAAGGCAAAGTTATTTAGTAAAAGTGGTGTTCTCTATTCGATTAACTGATCCACACTCGGGTTGAAGGAAGTGTCAGGTTTTACACTGAAGTTTATGGTGTGGTTAAGAGATCTTTGCTCATGCGCTTTGGGGACTCACAGAGGCAACATATTGCCAATTAAAACAAAATCTGTAGTTTGGAAACTTCTGTCCTCTCCCAGCCATATAAGCTAAAAGCATTTTTGAAACTGAAAATGAGTTACAGGAGTCTGTTGTGCCAAGTTCCATGTTTCTGCAAATGGATAGTACTTGAAATCACTTTTTAATGTTCAAAGCCGGAAAGACCAAACTGCACCTCCTCCTGGCCCCTTTTTTCCTTTTTTTTTTTTCCTTAGGAACTCCTGAAGTATATTGGCATATACTAAAACAGCATTGACAGGATATTGTAGATGATGGATTGGTGTGTAAAGGATACATTCTAGTATTTTATTAGAAAAGCAATTGTTTGGATGTGTATCACTTCTAGTTTAGCCACAGGCAGATACATAATTTCATATAGCCAGTAAGATTAACTCTGTGGGAATTGACATTTTGGGAAACTATCAATCTTGCAAAGTCTCAAAATAACCTCAAGTAGAAGAACAGGCTTGTGTCCGTTTTGCTCTTATCAGCAAATGCCCTTCTTGGGTCCTTGGGAGCCAGACTTGCATTTGAAAACCATTCCAAATCATTATGCTTTAATAAAGGAACAAAAAAGAGTCTGGAAATGATCTGGTCTTCAGATCTACTCTGTTGGCCTTGCATTACTGGACTCTCAAAGAACAGGTTTGTTTGTCTGTGCCATTCTGGCCTTGCCAGTAAGAACTGTAGGTCTTTGGATACATTTACTCAACTTATCAGCAAAGGGTGTAAGTACAGATACTGAGATTAATCAGAATGATCTGTTTCCAGATGAGTAGTAAAAATGCTCAGTGCTTTTAGTTAAATTCAATTATGCTAATAAAAACTTAGACAAAAAAAACCCCAAAGAGGCACAAATAAGTTTTAACTCTCTTAAGAGTTACTTCTTAAAAATATCTTCATTTTCTACAAGTGCATTTGATTTAGTTTTGATGGGTTATGTGGAAGAATTTTAGGAAATTTGTCCCACTTATATTTTACCTCCTCCTACCACTTTATCAAAATGCAAGGTGGTCCATGCATTGCTATGGGGGGAGGGCTGCCCTATAAATAGCAGTCAGGTATATCAAATCCAGGAGAGAAAAAAAAAGGGGGCAAAATGAGCACATGGAGGCAGACACATGGAAATATGCAGGTGTGGTGATGCTGTGGATGGGCAGGAGGAGGGCTCAGGCTTGTGTGCAGCACAACACCTTCACTGGCTAAAGGAGTCCACGCAAGGCAGCCACCAATGCTCAGCCAGCTACATCTGCCATCACAGTGAAGTGCTCACACAACAGGTGAAGCAATCCCAGGCCTACCAAAGCCCTCCCTTTCAGTCCTGTTTACTAGAAACCCAAGGCTAGAGTAACAAGAGTAGGTAAGACACTTTTTCAGATGAGCATAATTTTCCCTGACTTGCCTCAAACTGAGGTCCCAAGTCTGTTCAATTTATCTCTGTCTACAAATTCCCTTCTCATGCCACCCATAACCCCTGTTCTCCAACCCCTCTTTTCTCCCCCTGGAGCACTCTACAAACCCTTTCTGACAATGAGTAGTTTCACAAGCTATCTCTGGTGGCAGTGCCTCCTCGAGCCCCTGCACTGGTGCCTTGCTCTGGCAGCCACTGGTGAGCCTTTGCTGCTGAGGAGCTGCACAAATTGTGTCTACGGTTGGATGGGAAACATTTCAAAGGTATTGCTGCTGCTATGAGAAATGCCTGTGAAGCTGGTGTGTCAAATTCTCAGTGGCAGTTGATTTACAGCAAGTGGGATGATGTAGTATGAAAATATGACATTCATAAAAACACAGCCCATCAAAAAAAACCCTTTCTCTCCCCCTCCACGTCTAAAAAGCATGAAGCATTTGGACTGGATCCAGTTACTGGCCAAGTTTCTACACTGAAGTGTCAAATGGTGTAATTTAGAGGAAAATCCAAAACTGAGGGAGGAGACAGGATAGAAGGCTGTTACAGGGGTTAATATTGTTTCAACGTAAATGTGAAAGACTTCTTTACTCTGTAGCCCTGATAAATCAAGTTTCAGAAAACATAAAACATTGAACAATGATGTCAACCTGTTGGACAAAGCTATACACATGACACCAATTAGGGTGGTGTGTTACAGTTTTCTGCTATGAAGTACTTGTGGGTGACTTCTGGCTCGGTTTGACTTTTTCAATTGAAAAATATTAATGCGTTTCAAAATGAAACATGTTTTTGTGTGCATGTAGTTGTGTTTGTGTATAAACTCACTGATTTCAATTAGTGTCTTGGCCTCTGGACTGTTGGTATGTATGCCAGGGCTAGGCTATGATTCAATGATGTTGAGACCTTCCGGAGTAACTACGGATGTGGCGGAAATCCATACAGCTGTAGTGATTGCCTTATTCAGGGTATGCAGAGTCTATGCCTAGGTCAGTGAAGTAGATGAAAGGATTAGGAAGATTAACTGGTGTTTCCAAATTCTGTCACTGAAAAATTTGCTCAACACACCTACGCTCGCAGGCACACACACAAATTGTTCTCCTAAGAAGAAGTGCTCAGCATGCACTGTATCTTCTATCTGTAATCTCTTAGACACCCAGCTTCTGAGCCCTTGAACATTCATAAATGATTTGAAATTTATTTCCCAGCAATGACTTGCTACTGTGGAGGAGTTAGGGACTCTACAAAGGGTTCAGGGACTAGTATTGGGTGATCATAGGCAGAACTCTGAGATATACCTGTGAAGGGCTGGGGAAATTGAGAACTTTGTAAAGGAGGGCAGATGTGTTGGTAGGAAGCTGCACATCATGGCCACAGAGAACCTTGTGGCAGCCAGGCTTGGTAACAAGCAGTTTCTGCAGCTAAAAAGCACAGTCCCTCCTACAGAAACAGGCAGTTGCCATTAATTTTTGTCAAGGAGGGACTGGCATTGTTCTACTGTGTCTTATAAATCTTTCCATGATGCTGCTGTGTGTCACAAACCAGCAAACCTACTCCCTGGATGAGAATGAGTAATGGACAGAAACAAGCCCATGGATGGCTTTTGGATCAGGTCAGGTGGCTTTTGGATCAGGTGAGGAGGCTTGTGTCCTCCAGGGCATGGGCACAGTGAGCCCAAGTTGGCCCCGACTGTCACAGGTAGGTAAAGGACAATTTGTTTAATTGTAAAAAGGATGGGAAGCTCTCAGGTGGATATAAACACCCTAATTCTCCTTAAGTGCATGATGATGTATCTCCCATAAACCTCTTGATGTAGAGTTTGGCACCTGGCATGTTGTAATGAATTGAATTCTAAACTCCTTAACAACACTAAGGAATTAATATCTAAAGCTTTGGATCATCAGTGTAACAGAAGGACTGTACATCTTAATTTCATAGAGTTCAGAGTTTTCATTCCCTTCCACAATAGTGGAAATTTCTTTAAGCAAGGGTGTCCGTTTTAGATTGTTTAAATGATGTGTCAGAAGAGCAGGGGCATGATTGATGAGTGGGTGGAGAATAACTATTACTTTGATGTTTAATATTACAGGCTAGCTGAAACCAGAGACGGATGTTTTCATTACATTTTCTGTCTTGAAAAGATGGTAAATTAAGGGTGGTCCTAGATAGCAAGGTGCTTTCCAAAAAAAGCAAGGGAACAGCAGTGAAATTGATGTATTAGTCATTCTTCTCTTTGTCCTCTGAAAAATGAAAATGCTGCATGCTGCATTATGGAACTCTGCTTATGGTGTCATTTGTCATGAGAAACTGTGCTTGCTTTCTCTCACCTTTGTTAATAATTGATACCAATTCTAAAATCTAAACACACGGTACTTGTGTAGTGACAGAAAATAAAACCCCAATAGAGAGCCACGGATAATAAACCAACCTTTTCTTATGCTTTTTCTACTGAGATTTTGAGCAGAAGTGTCACCTCTGGAGAAAATACTTACGAAAACATTTGAGAGTGAACAGGCAAGGAGCTCATATATCTGGAAACAGAAACTACAAGGAGCATGTGATGCTCCCATTTTGAAAGTTTAGATGTCCCTATATATTTACTTTGTTTTATTAGTCCAAGGCATAGATAAGTCTGTCCTCCCAGTTGTCAAATTGGAGTCAGGAACGATTAGATCCAGTAGTATGCCAATGCTGTTTGAGCAGACCCTCAGAACTGGTGTTTGGGTCTCCCTGGGAATTCCTCTAAACAATGGGAGTGGTGACTAGAAATCAGTTCTTGACTGCAGGATCAATTATTTGGTGCCAGTCCTTCTTTATCAAATAAGGGATCCATAAATCTCTAGACTGTAGTGTCCATTTTTTGCTAGACACAATTAATACCACTGTCTCACAAACTCAGTGCCCTCAAAGAGCTGGTAAGGGTCAAATACTTGTGATTTTGAACTGACTGGACTTTTTCCCTCAGGAATTCTATAAACAGAAGTACCTCACTTTAGAAAACCATCCTGGATTTTTTATTGTTTGAAAATCTGTTTTTTCAGCTAGCCCATTGAAATAAGGATTTCTCTTTCATTTCTTCCTAAAAAGAACTTCTGCTAAATGTCAGCAGAGGTGGAAACTATGAGTTCAGTGCATGCACAAACTCAGCAATACCAATGCTGGCACTGAGCACTGGTAAAGCTGCTCAGCTTTGTTTTGAAAGGGCCACCTCCAGGAGCAAAAGGCAAGTTGAACAACACGGGTCTTATAATATTTTCCAGAGTTTGCTGTGAGTGCTGATGATTTTCATACTTTTAAGACTTATTTCATAAAGCCAGGGAAGGAAATACCACCAGCAAATGTCAGGATAATCTGTTTACATCCAGCTCCCCTTGGGTACAACTGACTTGCATTTTTTACATCACAGCTATACAGATTAAGGGGAGGTATTCTGACTATCATAACAGTGCAATTGTTTTCAGCAGACACTTTAAAAAAAACCTAGAAAAGGCCAAACAACGTAGGTGGATTACTAGCAGTTCTAAATGCATATTAGAGGAATTTATATTAAAATTCTGCCAACACGTATTTGAATGAAGGCAAACTCTTAGTAGTACTAAACAGCAAAAATTACTGCCTATTAGTTTTAGCTTAGTGGCAGGAATCTAGTAATCTTCTTCATCAAAGTAAAAGTTATTTCAGTGTACATTCAAGAAGGAACTGCTAATCCTGGTTCTTTTTTAAAGGGATAAACATCCATTTCCTAAATGTTAAGAATTTATGAATATTTGTCCTGTATATTTCGTTGGTATTCATACATTCACTGAGCTTTCTCTCTGCTTGCTGTCTTCTACATGAATTTATGTGGCACCCATTTACCAATGAATAGATTTTGAATAGTCTCACTATAGTAAAATCTTATGAGCATTATCATCTTTCATAAGTAATTTATCCACCTAGCTTTTCAGCCTCTAAAAATTAACTGCATAAACGTCACTCATTAAAAATAATTGCAAATCTCAATCTCTTACTTCCCAGGGATATCAGGCTTTTTCCTGTACATATATTTTAAATGTTAAAATACTAAAAGTGTCTTTGTGGGGAACATACATTATGTAAAAATATTTCTGCATTGGGCACCTTAAAATCAATCCCTTCTTGCTCATTAAAATAAATGCATATATTGGCTGGTCTCTACTGCCTGCTGTTAAATATCTTTGACTTTCTCTCTATAGAACTTTTGTCTTGGAAAATAAGTGAGGTTTGCCTAGTGATCATTGACCATCACTGAAATTCCGTACAACTGATTAAGCAGTTTCCTTCTGATATGGAAAAAGATTACAGGGAGCTTTACAAATCATAGATAAATGATGTTACTAATAGCTGTGATTTCATATTTCTTCCTCTTTCAGGTTTAGACAATGTGTGCAAATGCACATAATAACAGTGAAAACAAAAAAGGCAAAGCCCAGGTGTGCAGAAGCAATCACACTGGGGTATCCTTGGAGAATGGCCAGTTTAGTAGAGATAAGTCAAAACCTTGTTTGTTGTAGCTGTAGCTTTAATTAACTACAAAACCTAATAAACCGTTAGGTCATGTCTGCAGTTAAATGCAATAGTATTGATTAGAAAACAAAGTAAATTAAGTATTAAAGGAAAAAAAAAGGTTTGGCAAAATCAAAACAGCAGCATATTTCGCCTGACAGTTCTTTTTGTTCCTGGGAAATACTTAACCATTTTCACATCTAGCAGTCTTGCCATAACATAGAAGGGTGGAATTTCCTACCTTTCAGCATTTCTCTGTGTGTGTTACTATTGCCTGCTGTGCTCTTTGCTGAGGAGAAGATAAATAGCTTCTGATGCTAAAGAAGATATTCAGAGACTTCCTGAGAGTGTGCTTGCAAATGGCATTCAGCATTCCTGAGTCTGCTTGAAAAAAAAAAAAAATGTTTAGTGGAGAGTTTAATTTCAGTAATTAGGATAATATCTATGTTCAAGACATGAAAGTTAAAATATTTAACTGAATCATGAATTTCTTCCACATGCTCTGGAGGTCTTCCGACATTTTTCAAATCTCAGTTACTTAGATGTCCAAGTATAAAACCACATTAGTATTCAGAAAGAATGTTTGAATCTTCATGCCTTATTTGCTCAGGCTAAGTATGCATCCCCCTTTGATTAAGACTTCGCTGATCCTGGAGTAAAATCATTAAATATTCATACGAGACCATTGCTTTTTCTCCTCCTCGAGAATGTACTGACACATTTTATGCAATTATTTGTCTCGAGTATCTTCCTGAACTTTTAACCCCCTTTACGTTCTCTTATGACTACTTACATTAAGGCCAAAAATCTTCATTTCAAAGCATTTTCAAAAGCTAATATATGATTCATTTGAGTTCAGTGAAAGTAAAATTATGAAAAAGCGCCCTGTCATGGAAGGGCTCATTGCTAATTAACTACATGGGTGGTTTCCTTTGAGGAATAATTTCTCTCAGTTCTTTAATTTCCAGGTTAAAATGCCTTTGAGTCTAGGCTCATCTTTTAGAAAGATGTTTCTAAAAGTGATAGCTGGATAATGTTGTCCTCCAAGGTAAAGTCTGCTATCACATCTCCTGATCTCACGTCTCAGCTCAATGACATGGGGGTAGACATGGAGTTTAATCCAATATGGATTTTTTTTTTTTTTAAATTTCTTTCAGCTTGGCTTTTAAGCACATGAGGTTTGTGCTTCTTTTAGCACTCATCTAACCCAGTCCCTCCATTCTCTCTCATTATTTGTGTGTGGTCTGGAGTGAGAGGGACGTTTCCAGGACTCCAAGCTGTGCTCCATGGCACCGAGCCCACATCCAGCCCCGGGCTGTGCCACGGTGGCTGCACACCATCTTCTACTCCAAAGGCCATGACCCAAAGCACCAGAAACCAAGCCTGTCCTCCTGGGCTTCGTGCTCTCAAGCTCTAGCTCACCTGGAGGTGTAAAAGCCCAGAAGAAACAGATGAAAGCCATTATGTTCAGAGTTGGAAATATTTTAATGCTGAAATTCTTACAGCAATTAGAATTGGTAGGTGTGCAAAGCTGGCAGAGTAACCAGCCTTTTTCCATCATTTATTTAAGTGTAAAAAAGTTCATTTTAGAAATCTATAAAAAAGGCTCTAGAATATCCAGTCCTTTTATTAAAACTTCTTTAACATGTTTATAATTTTCAGATGTGTACTTACTACAATTAAAACTGATGATAAAACCATCACTGGCTTCAAGAGTAGGGATTAATCAAAATACTTAATTATTCATTACTGGAAAAACACCTGCACAGGATTTGAGGTTATCAAACTGGTTTGCTTTTGATGCCTTGGTTTAAACTTTATGTATATTGAAGCCTAAGTAGGATTTTAGTACAAAATAGGAAGGATATATCTATACTAGAGAAGGAAGGCAGTTTATATTCTCAGTAAAAGCTAGATCAATTTTGTTTAAGGTGGAATACAAGTCTTTCTATATTTATGGTTTCTAAAGCTTAAGAAAGATAGGAGTTTTCAGTTCTTTAAGGTCATAGAGATTCTTCCCAGCCAGGTCTTTTTCTGCTGCTTACTTTAATCAAAAAGCTATGCATTACTGACATCAGAGATACCAGGACATAAACTTTTATTCACAAAGAACAAATGAGAATTTAAATCAAATTATTAAAACATTTCAGGGTGGCTATGTTTTTTTTTAAAAAAGCGCCTTTTTCTATTGGAAATCAAGAACAAAATAATTTCTTGTGTGTCCATACATTCAGAGCACAGGATGTGGTGTTGTAGTGGTCAGTCTTAATGCTGAAAATTGGTATTCATCTTTATAAGTCTTTCAAGAGCAAAAAAACTTAAAAAATTGCTTTATACCATTAATGGCTGTAAAGGAAACTAAAAAAAAAAAAAAAAAAAAAGACTATGTGCAGGTTTTTTTAAGTGGCTAGCTTGCTTTTACATATTTAGGACTTCTGGTTTAGCCAAAGAAATAAGAAAATTTCCTCCTACTCCTCTGATTACATTGCTTACAGTCACATGTAATCTGAATGTAGTCAGTCCTAGCTGAGTATATAAGAGGGTCCTAATTTCTGTTTCAGAATGAAAAGTGAAGTACGTCCTTTGACAAGCTATTTCTGAGACTTGTTTTCAAACATTTTGCAAAGTTTTTTGCCATCCATTGCTTTGCCACCTAGGTGACATGGTTTGTATCTCATCTTTGATAAAGTTTATGTTTTTGATAAACTGTTAGATAGTCATTCTCTCAAACAAAGTTTCTATGAATTATTTGTATTATTTGACTTTTATATATATTTTATGGGCAACTTGTGGCAGTCTTACCAACGAATTTTTCTTCTGGATGAAGTCTTTAGTACTACAAAGAAAGGAAATTTAAAGTCTTAAGAGATTACTATTCTTGATACAGCTTTGAAAAAATAGCTGTCATCAGAAAAACCCCATCAGGTATTTTGCCTTCCTTCACTGTCTTCCAGGTTATCTAAGGACAAACACAGGAAAAAAAACATAAAAATCAGGATAACCTTGGCTTTACAAAAAAAGTGTTGTACAGATTTCAACATCTCTTTTATATAAGAAAATATAAAAGAGTGCTGATTTTCCAGATTTTCCTTATTTGAATCACAGCATTTTTTGACATTATTTATAACTATAATATTGTCAGCTGGATATTTATCTATATATATAATTATCCACAGTCTTTTTAGAGTAACCATCTGCAAAAATATCTTTAAAGAATGTATTACATTAACCTGCTAATATTTTAAAGCACTATTACATATGCCTTTCCTCCCTGTTTTTTTTAATTCCTTGATTGGAAAAAAGTTACCTGTAAGTAAAATTTCTATGTTATTAACCTTCAGGATCTATACAGAAAGAGTAGATTGGAGAACTGCAGGAGATAATGCCTGTAAAACCTTTTTAATATGCAGAAATCTATTAAGATCTGTAAAATTGAGTCTCACATGCTAACTACCAGTGAAGCTAGTGAGACTGCAGGAAAAGACAGATTTTGGGTAGTTTCATCTCTTAAATATTTCTCAGTGATCTTTGACAACTGTATGTTATTGCTGTGTTGAGACTTGTGTCTGACTTGCATGGATGCTTTGGTGCTTAGTGCCTTGTAAGAGGGATCTTCTGTGGCAAAGAAAAGAGATCTAGGTTTTGAATGATTTAAGTGTCAAGAAGTCTGCAGGTCTTCTGTTGTTCCACTTCTCTTTAAGGCTTGTTTTGTTTCACTGTGATTTAAGAGCAGCGAGTCCATTTAGTGCAAAATTCTGCTTTGCTGACGTGACTGAAGTTGTGGCACTGACTGGTGCAAAGCATTTGTGACCAGCCTTGAAGTGGGCATCATTCCCTTCTATCACAGCATAGCTTGGCTGCCATTCCATGATAATCTAGTTTTCTCAACCTGCTATCTTTTATTATTGCAGTATCAGAACTGCCTTCCTAAATGTAGAAGAAAATTCTTGCTACCCAAAAAATGTCTTTATTGTCATTGAACAGAAAACACCTTTGTTGTGTGCTGAAATTGCTATCTTCTCTCTCATAAAGCTTTCTAGGAAGCTTCGGGCTGGATGGAAACTTGTGGCAGTATTAAAGAGATGTTTATTACCACCACTACCTGCCCAATCCATTCCTTCTATTGCTCTTGTCAACACCCAAGTTCAGGGATGCTGTGGCTTTGCAAATTGCCCCACTGCTGTTTCCATGACAGTAAAAGGATCAGGAAAATGTCTGTTTGTGGATGTCTGCTGGTTTTCATTTACCAGCTTCTACAGCCATGAAGCCATAATGTTTAGGTGGCCTCTGTGGCAGAATTATTGATTATTTAATAATGATGAGAAAGTAGAGTCAAGGCATAGATTCTTCACTGTGGTGGAAAAAATTAGCACTTAGGTAGCAAATACACACCACAGTGACCTCAAACTGCCTGATTTAGCAAATTCAGTACCTGATTAATATGCTAAATATGTGAAATATATTTGATCAAATTCAGGAGTATAAAAAGTTCATTGAAATGTTTTGAAAGGATTACAGTAAGAAGGCTTTTAAACATGAGGCTTTTATTTTGGGATCAGTATTCTAAATGAACTCATTGAAAGCAATGTTTCTGTCACTGCAGCAGTGTGTTACACAGGCAAGTTATATTCTGCCTTAGGTGACATTACAGACTCTTACATTGATTATGGAAAGCTCGGGAAAATGTACTACAGTAACCCATATTTCCTTTTTAGGTGCTGCCACTTGGGCACTGTAAAGCATCCACAGTGGTCGGGAGGAATCTGGTGCTTGCTTTGAAAATTCTCAGACAGAAAACGCTCTGGTTTGTGTACGTCTAGCAAACCACACCGTTCTCTGAAGTGCTTGCTGTCTCAAATAGAAACATTACTTCTTTCTTCCTGAGGAGTGGCATGGCTTTCAGCATGGGGAAAAAAAAATGTTGGAAAAGACTCTGAAACTAAAAAAAAAGACAAATGCAAAATTTTTTGATCAGCATTTCCCTGGTTTGGAGGATGGTCCTTCGTGCCTGAAGGCAGGAGAGTTACATTCTGCTACAGGTGCCAACCTGTAGCACTCTATGCCATCTACATGATAATGCAATTCTTACTTGCAACTGTAGCAGGAACCCAAAAGAAGGTAGCCAGGTGGGGGTAGCCAGGTAGCCTGTAGCCAGGTGGGGGGCGGTCTCTTCTCCCATGTAAAAAAATTGATTGAGGGCTAGGCTTTGCCAATGAAGATTTGGGAAGGACTCTACCCACACAAGAGGAAATGCCCTCAAGTTGCACCAAAGGAGGTTTAGATTGGATATTAGGAAAAAGTTCTTCACTGAAAAGATGGTCAAGCTTTGAAACATGCTGCTGAGGGAAATGGGTAGGGTAGAAATCACTGTTCCTGGAAATCTTCAAAAACCATGTAGCTGTGGTGCTTATGGATATGGTTTAGTGTGGACCTGTCAGTGTAAAGTTAAAAGTGGGACTCATTGATCTTAGTGGTCTTTTCTGACCTAAATGATTCTATGATTCTAGGAAGTGCCTCACTGCAAGTCATCCTTTAACCTCTCAACTGAAAAAAAGTATTTCATGAAGTACTTTTTTTCTTTTTTTTTTTCTTTAAAAAAAACCCCTTTAGGAATATGCAAGAAAACCTGATTTTTGTACCTAAATATCTTACAGATGTTGTCATTATACTTACTAAACCACATCGTTATTGTTGGAGCTCATGCTAGCATTGCAGAAGCTGCTAGACCACTCGAGTAAATCAGGTGGAGGGAAACTGGAACTAAGTCCTCTGTTTCTGTCTGCTGGCCTGCAGGCATAACCACATACCTCCAGTGCACTTAAGGGACTAAACAATAATAGCTTGCCAAATGCACTTTTAGTTCCTGGTGACTTAGCAGACAACTTAGGGACCTTGCACTTATATTTTCCTGCCATTCCACTTTATATTTTAAGTTATCTCTTTTTCAGTGCAAGCCTTTTGTTGTTTGTATTAGTATTTTTAAAGCCCTGATTACAGACTAGTGGTGATAGGTAACTCAGTCCTCAAACTGTTCACAGCTGGAATTTTTTGTTATGATAAGGGTAAGAGTAGGGAGAGAGCAGAAGATAGATGGGAATGTGAGCAGTTCCCTGCTTAGACACTGACTTGCAAAGATCAGATCAGGAATCAAAATTAAATTCAAATAGTCTCTTTTACTTTCTTCACAGCAATAGTCTGTTATTAAAACTCGGTGGCTCAAAATTAGTTTAATTAGCCTAATCTTAATCAGATAGCTTTAAATATTCATCTACATTGTCCAGGGACCACCTAAATTAAGTTGATTGATAACTGCTTATAAATTGCAAATATACATTGATCCTTTCTGCCCTCCCTTGCTTTCAAGTGGAGTTCATGTGCAGGAAAACTTCTTTCCCATAAAGCCAATCCATATTGGAACAGCTGCAGTCAACACATTGACAACATGTGGCATGTGCAAACAGATAAGGATAACAAACAAGTCAACTTTGTTTTCAGGAAAAACACAAACTATCCTGGGTGATACATCACCATTACTGTGCTCCTCACTTCTCAGGGCCCAGCTCATTTTCTCACAGGTTCAGGTGCATCCCTGTTATCAGTGGAACCGACCAGAATTTTAACACTGAGATAAGCAGAATATGGAAATGTATTCCTGCTTCCAAATCCATCAATGACAGTGTTTAGTCTTCTCTGGGCAGGAGTGTAAGACACTGGAATAAGCCATATCCCACAAAAATGGATCTTTAAGTTTCCTGAACCAGTTCAGAAGATCGATATCTACTCTGAATACACTCATTAGAAATGCTGACCACTTAGATCAATCTCCTCTGAGTTGTTGTTATGATAGGGCTTGCTAAGTCCACTCCATAGCAAAGGAGTGGACCTCATTAGGCAGAAGTCTCCTCTGGTCCCATTTCCTATGATAGAGAGAGGGAGGACATAAGCTCACCAAGCCACCAGAGAAACAGGACTTGAATCCTGTTGGGCTCTTTGTGTTGCCAGACTTCAGCAGATGGCACAGTAATGTCCTGGGGTCCCAAGGCTGGAGGACTGAGCTCTGGGAGAGCTGCCACAAGAAAAGGAAGTTCCAGCTCATTGGGGAATTGCTGGCATGAGCACAGGAGTGTGGGAAGGGAGGCTGTGAGTTTCTTCCCTAGCACATAGTTCCTTTTTTCTATTATACCGTATTATGGCTCCAAGCTCTTTGAGTACTATTAACTCCTTCATGCTGCCAGAAACAATACAAGGAGTAGTTCAGCAAGAGTGCAAAATGGGAAAATTGTGCATATAACAATGCAGGACCAAGACATATAAACAATATTTTCAGTAAAGTCATTCAAATATTTCTATTTCTTCCTTATTTATTTATTCTGGTGACCATTCATGCTTTGCCATTCTTGCTGCATGTGGCAGATTAGATATTTTGTGTTCTTGAACTCTCATGCTTGATTTAATAATTTGGAGACATAATGACTTAATGAAATTAGGTGAAAATCCCATAAACCATCAAAATGACACATCTAGAGGCACATGGAGTTGAGTCAATATTTCTGTTGGAACAAAGATACAGAGCACATTGCTGTTTTCATTTGGTCATACTGATTTTCCAAGTTGCTGACACACAGTGGTATGAACAGCATTCTTACTGCTCTTGGTGTGAAATTTTGTTTTCTATCAGTTTATTTCTCAGGGTATTTTTTCCAGATTCGTACATCCAAGAAGTAATGAAATCAATACTGTACACTCAAAAGTTGTTTTTAATGCCTTATTGTCAGCAATCAAATGGTGTTTAGTCTCCAATTGTCGAATGTTCAGATCTAGGGTTATTAAGATTATCAGCAGTTTGAACTTTCTTGTGCTTATGCCCCAGAGGTCTTAGAGAAGCAGATAAAGAGGCAATTTTTATCTCAGTGTTTATGTCACTAGAAAATGAAGACAGCAAATGTTGAAGTAGTTTTCAGATTTAAAAATAAAAGAGATACGTGTCTTTCCTGTCTTTTATGTTCCAGAGAGCTCAAAACACTACTTATAAAATGACTTATAAAATTACTGGTTCACAGTAAAGGTGGTACTGAAGAAGTCAGTCTCCACTACATGGTGCCATCCATGCCCTTTCTTGCCACAGGCCAACAAATCCTGTTTGTACCAACAGCAAGGTGAGCAATGGACCCACTTGGTCCATGTTCATTTGCCCAGTGGTCAGACCTGTCTGGGCTTTGGTGCCACCTGAGGCTTGTTGTCACTGTCTGCTCGCTCCTGGTGTGGGGGAACTGTAGATGATCCACTGTAGAGAATGTTCAAGGAGGCTTTTTTCTTCCTGTAATATTGTTGTTCCTTCTACAGAGTTCATCTGGCCTTTTCTCTGTAATTCCTCCATTACTGGGGAATGACCGACAGGAACAGTCACGTGGTCAGGTTTTTTATTAGTTTCTATTTGTTTCTTGAAGCTGTTTGAAATCTGTGACCGATTTGTGCCCTGAAATCAAGCATGGTGCACACAGCCATCCTTCCAAGGAGGTAGTCAGGTAGACTTTATAGAGGTAAATGCAAAAGAAAATGAGATTCATTGAAGCATTAAAGATGTTTTGGTACAATATCGAGGATATTTGTATCAACCTATAACACTGCTGCAAAAACCCCCACTGCATCTTCTACCATCCTCAGAAATACTTTTTTCCCCCCAATGTTTTAAGTCATGTTTATTTAGATGTTTTGTATCAGGTATTCCTACCACTGGAAGAAGCAGTAAATAGATTTCTGAAAACTGTAGCACTTTCTAACATACATTTTCTCAAATCTTGATGAAAATGCACTCAGTAAAGCACTCCAGATTTCAATATTCAGAATTTAACAAAATATTTAAAAAGAGTAAAAAATATACTCAGGCAATAATTATGTAGGCTAGTAAAAATGAAAACTAGGTAGAGTGTCCAATCAATGGGGCACTGCTTTTTTAAAATAATTAATCAAAACTGTCCATGTAAAGAGATTTTTATATTAGCCTTTTATAATGATAGTGATGTTATCCATTGCTGAGATAGACCTGACTGCTATTCACTGAAGTAGTAATAGGCTGCAGGAATACCCATGCACTGTACTGGGTATGTATTTATGTACTGACGTGTTCCTGTGCAGAGACTGACGAAAAATTTTAAAAGCTATCTACTAAAGCACAAATCCTATCAGGAAAGAGGTTTTGTGAGAGATGCAGAGAATGTATTAAAACAAAAAAGTCTACTAATTTTAAAACCAGATGTGATAGGTCCCTATGAAATCATTTCCTACTGCTATCGTGCTGATTAGCTGCACAGATTGTGTTACTGGTCTCTTGAACAGATGGTCTATACTTCTCTTGCACACTCTAGTTACTGAATGACAGAGGCATTTAATTCTGAAGTCCTTTAAAAAAATAGTCCTGCTTTAGATTTATTTCTTGATGAAGATTCACATATTTTTACTACAGTGTAATATTTCTCCAAAGCTTAAATCACTACCACTTTATTTCTGGAATGATTCACAGGTTTTACCTCCAACATTTGTTTCGTTATGTTGGTCTGGCTCCCAGCTCCAAGTGCTTTATTTTCTGTCCAGTGCCTGCTACATTCCACCCATCTGCCTCTGTGACTGAAAGAAAGGCAACATTAAGCAATCTTTGCTTACAATAGCATCTTCCAGAAGAGCTCAGATGCTTTCAAACACTCTGCATTTTTTTTTCTTGGGTAAGAAAACAACTATTGTTTCAATGACTGCCTTGAGAACTTGTAGGTAAATATATAGTTGCATGAACCAACTTTATGACTATGACCAGTCTTAGTCTGACACAACACAGCAATCAAGTACAGAAAAAACAGCTCTTTCCCATCTGTCTTTATGTAGCACATAGTTTTGTCTGGCAGGGTGGATTGTGCATACAGACGTAAGCATGTTTAAATACTTCCTGTCAGTATAGGACAGAACTGTAACTACTATCAATGCTGCAAGTTGCACTGAGCATTTTATTAACTTGGAATTTATGTTACTGTTAAGTTTTGTTTTGCTTTTCTGCCGTGTGTTTTCTTAGAAAGACCTTGAGCTGACAGTATATCAACTGACTTCTAATTTAACAACTTTACTGCCTTATTTTATATTTCTGAAAATTATGTTGGAGAATTTAGTACCTGTGAAACTCTAATAGCTTTAGGGCTAAACTCAATACAAGGATCTATAGCAGCACAGCTAGCACACACCATGACAGATGGATAAAGAAGCAGCAACTCCATTTGCTCAGAAGGATTTGCATAAGTCAAACCTGAGTGCAAAAATTCTACATTTCTGGTAAACATAGAGACATAACAGGCACAGTTGCATATGGACTTCAGGGCTCATCCAAGCATCCTTCCAGCTGCTCCCACATGGAGAGGGATGCTTAGTCCCTTCCTCACAGATAAAATTCAGAGAAGCAGCTTTCTAGATGCAGAGACCTCAGCTGTCACAAAAGGATACAACTAATATCTCTCTCTAAATGACTATATAACTTGACTATAGTCTTACTCCAGACTACACACCTATCACCTCCATGTGAGATGGCAGCATCACTGCTTTTCTGATCATGCTTGTCCTATCATGCAACAAATATGAGTGGCATATATGCAATTGGACATGCATATTATTTACATGTCTGAGGTCATCCAACCTTCCTACATGTGACATAATGAAATGTTAATTCATACCCTATCAATTTTCTTTTTTAGTTGATGGTCCCTGCTCACCATCTCTGTGAAATTCTAGCCCACAGGATACTGGAAAACAAAGGCTTTGTCATGTAGATTGATCCTGTCTATTCACACCTGCTTGAAGGAGTTGTATCTTTACACTTCTTGCTGATCACATAATGGAATGTAAATCCCCTGACTCACCATGTAGGAAAATGGCTTACACAAAGGATTTTCTCTTTCTCTGTCATATAATTCAACAGAGCCAGGTCTCTGCTTGCTCTTTTAGCTGATTTAGCACCCTCTCACTTAGGAGAAGAGACCAGTGAATATACCTCTCTTAGATAGTTTTTATTACATTCTGAACCAGCCTCTTAGCATCCTCCCTGGGTTTAATTTTTGACTGAGATAAGCCATTTGAGAAGACAGATCTGAAGAGAAATTCCTACTGACCCTGGAGCCTTGGGAGTCCTTAAGGAACATCTTGATCTTCATGACCTTCATTCTGTTATCCTGCAAGCAGTTCTCTCAGAGAGGGTGCTTAGGCAGGGATGGCAGGAATTGTTCGTTGTCTCGCATATTTTTTCACAGAAAGAAATGACATGGCTCTTTTGCATTCCTTTTCCACTTTGTTACCAATTTACAAGCTTTTCCTACAAATCTGTAAATCCTTATTAGGTGAATTGACATGCCTGTTCTGCAGCAGAGGATATGTCTGGGCTTGTGTTATGTGAGAAGTTATATGAACTATTTGGATGCTGGAATATTGTTTTCTAGGCAGAGAATTTCAGGGAATGGATGTGCCTGTTTATCTACAATGGCTCTAGTGGTCTTTGGCGTCACTGCTGCTCTCTGTTCTTCTCCACAGGGAAGGAGTTTCAACAGTAAAGAAGTGACCTTATGAATTGTTATTAATTAACACTTCCACACGTAAGTTAGTACCTCTATCATAGGCATGCAGAGAGCCTACTACTCCACGTGAAATGCAGCCAAGCAAGTTACCATCAGCTCTGTCCAAACTTTAACAGTTCCTTCCTACATCTTCTGCCACACCAAGCAGAACCACATGCATACATCAATCTTCAAGACAAAGGAATATTCCTGAAGACATTAATGGGAAAGTTATATTGCCAGAACATGTGATCTTCAACACAAATCACATTTACTGGTCTTCTCAGAGTACCAAGGACTTCCCGACTACATGAAGCTTATGAACTGAAAACTCTCCTGGCATGTCTAAATACAGGGAAGTTCAATTTTTTATATGACTCCAGGGCCCAGAAGTTTTTATTTTCTCTCAAATATTTTTTAATGTGCTCTGTCAATCTATGTAGTTACCTCTTAACATTAGAAAATTTAGAAATTTATGGAGTTACATAGATTACAGATTTACAATACTGTTTGAGTTTATATGCTGTTATGGCACATAAGTCAGATTCTAGAGGGACCAGCTATCTTAGAAATTATCTCAAGGCCGTAGGAACAGAACTAGTTATTTTTGAATATAATTGTTCCTTGAAACTTCAGCTTGATCACATCATGTGGATTTATAACCTCCTTGATGCTAAACATTTAAACGTAAGCATTTTCAATACTGTTTGGAGAAGGGCCATGGATCTGCCTGCTGCGGGATTGATCAAATTAGTTTTCTGATAAATAGTAGGCAGTTAGACTGCCAATAGCCTAAAATACTCAGGGAACAAAATAAACTGGCTGTAGAAGAAATGTTATCCTTTATTCATAATAATACATGAGAAAATACTTGTGTAGAATATCAACACTTCTGGCAGTAAAGCCTTATACATAAAGAGAAAAAGTTCTCTGGCATGTAAAGTGCACTATCTAAGAAAAATGAAAAAAAAAAAACCCTCTTATTGCTTCACATACTTTTTTCCTCATATTCAGTGTCACTGTTGCACGGCAAGAGGACTGGGTGAGCTGCTGAAGATGGTGTAACCATCTGGCACCCAGTATTAGGTTCCTTCTCTCTCTGTTAAGGAGCCATTGAGGGCCTTCACGGGTTTTCTTCTGAGCAATTAACTTTCCTCTTTTCGCTCAGAGTCTTTGCTTGTAGAGCTTGGTATTGCTGCTTCAGGGGCTTGACAACAAGGTCAAACCCAGAGACTCAAGTTCCTGAACCTGAGGACCAAGAAGGAAGCAATGCTGGTGCAGCCTTTACTCTGGTGAGTCTATCGGACCTGGGTGGTCTCCATGTCTCTATGTGGTTGTGGGGCAATCTTAAGGAGATGCTTCCTTGAGGCAGAGGCAGGAGTCCTGTGCTACAAAGCATCTTCCGCTCTGTGAGGGAGAGACATGCTCTTCTCCTGCAGTGTTCCTGTCTTGGAGTCTGAATGCTTGCTCGATTGCTTGATTAACATTTGTGCAATTTTAAACTCTGTGTGCAAGAAGTCTTTTTACTTAATGTATATTTAGACCAGGAAATAGTACCTCTTTTCTTATGGAAGCAATCTTGCTGCATAAGAGTAAACGGTACCTATGAATTTAGCCTTTCTAACCTGTAAATTGTATCATAAATTGGCAGAAAAAGTTTCCATCAAGCTCCTTTTCAATTCCTTCAAAGGAGAAACAAGTCTGTGGTTAACACATATATGATCCTGAACCCCATGAGTTTGACATTTACGAGTGTTGTGCCAATGACAGAACCACAAATGTGTATGTAGCAAGTTCTCTTACGGAAATGTCATCTCCTTTGCCTTCTGAGAGCCAGAAATGTTTCCATTTATGAAAAACATACCATCAAGTGGTGTGTGGAACTTACCACCACAAATGGAGATCTTTGGTGAAATCACATGCATAGGTCTGTTCAAACTGTGCAGTATATAATTTTCCTGCTCCACAAATGGAAACTAAAGAAATCAGTGTCAGATGGTCCTTGTGGCCCGATGTGTGTCACATTGTTTATTTAAACAGATCAGTGATTCTGGGGATCAATTGCACAGCTTAATTCACACTGGAAATAGAAAATGGAAGATAAATAATTCAGCAGTTGAATAGTAAAAGCGCAAATTTTTCCTTTTTTTTTCCCCAGCTTGAGGGATGTAGTTATGTGTAAACATTTCCACTGGGACGCAGTGATTGTAGCTGGATGTAAAGAGTTTGCATTGGCAGTGCTAGGTCCCATCTAGAACTAATCTGTTTAACAGTTCAGTCTGAAGCCACTATCAGTAGAACTCATCTGAAAAGATATTTCTCATGCACACTGACTTTAAAGCAATTATTTAAATTACTGTTACAATCCTGTTTTCCACAGAGCCTGTCAGAAGGCCTGCCTGGCCTCAACTTACAGCCAGGCTGGAAAGTTTTCTGGGGGTTCAGGATCTCATGGCAAGAGAAAACCTGCAAAATCTCACACAATTCCCGGTGTTCAGTGCTGTTGAGTACTTCTGTGGGGTTTAATCCTACAGCTGCATTTTTGCAACTCATTATTAATACAACTTCAGCCACCAAGGTGTAGCTGACCCTCAGATGCACACCACTCAAGACGGGTAAGAATCTTATACTAATTTTGTCCATCTTAGAAGAAATCCTGTTAAGGATGTGTTAAAGCTATTAGTTAGAGACTAAACTTTAGGCAGAATAGGTTCTAATGAAACTTGATTAAGCCAGTAACATAATTTAGCAACACAAATGGGTTTTGGTGAACAACAACAACAAAAAATTAAACAATCAGAAATTAGTTTTTAGATAATGATCAAAGTGCTAGCCTGTTTGTCTGTGAGCAGTTGATACGTAGTGTTGATGAAGTAATGTGGGTTAAGTTCTGTAAGTAAGCATGGGAAATGCACCATTGGATTTTAATTTTAGTGGAAATTTAGAAAGCTGAGATGAATATGATCATATATGTACTTAATGTGGTTTTTAATTGCCTTTGCTACTTATTTCTTTAAGATGTATTTTTTTTTTCCTGTGTCAGTAACTAGGCAGAATGGCCCAAAACAAAACAACTTGTCTGTATACTTCACTTAATTTTTGATGGGTAAATTTCAGAAAGGATCAAGATGCAGTGGTTTCTCACCAGACCTTTGAGAGCTGCCCTGTGCTAGGAGTGAAGTTTATGGAACTTTTCTACTTTTGCTTTTGTCTTATGAAGGTAACAGACATGAAATGTGGGTCACTCAGACAAAAGTGTGCTATTCAAATTAGAGGAAACTAAAAGGTGGCTTTCTAATGCTGCCTTGAATTGTTCCCTAAAAACATTGATGTCTATTGATCAAATAGGCATCAAAACCAGTGAAAGCAAATCAGTCACAGCTTGTGTCCAATAATGAAATGAATGAGTTGGGGTAAAACGTTATCTGAGGCTAAACAGAGATATTAGGTGCTAGATGTGATATTCCTGTACTTTTTTCTTTTTTCTTTTTTTTTTTCTTTTTTCTTTTTTTTTTTTTAGTCCTCTTCAGTCAAAATGCTTTGCACTATAATTACCTTTTTTGAAAAATCTATTGAATCCATAAGGCCACGTGCTTTCAAGTAGTACTAGTTATGACTTGACTCTGTATTTAAGACATGAACTGTATGATAAGAGGAACAGAAAATATTTCCAGATCCCATCATAAATTAAACAGTGTAACCAAAGCCAATCTTTCTCTCTCTGTTTTGAGCAGCTGCAGATCTGTCACACTGGTCCTAAGCTGCTGTCCCACGCCACAGGGGAGAACCAGGGAAATGCTGCTGAAGCCCCTTAGGGTTCCTTGCTCAGCTGTGCAGCCTGGCTCCTGGACCCTGTTGGAGGAGCTGTGTGTGCTCAGCTTTCTCCTTTGTTAATGTGAGTTTTCTCCATTGAGATTGCTGAATGGCAAATCTCAAAACAGGAAAACCTGCTTACCTTCCAAATGGCAATCTGCCACAAGATGTGTCTGCTGAAAACGTGGTGAGAGCAGTTATCGGGGAACCACAATACATCAGAAGAACAGGAGACTGAAAGAAAAAAGAAACAGCTCTGTGTAGGCTAAACCAGCTACTTTATTATGATAAACTAGGGCTGCAGCAGAGGTGTGAACTTTGTCAAATAAGGCACACCACAAAGTTTGAGATTTTGTCCCTGCTTTTCAGTACACTGTGTTTCAATCAACTGAATAAAGGCTTAGATGGAAGTGACAGCACAGCCAGAGCCATGACAACAGCAAGCCAACTCTGCACCCCACTGAGCCAGTGGGAGATGCAAACTCCCTGAAAGGCTAGGATGGCTGGGAGTGCTGTCAGGAACTAATGCCCCACTTTAACTCTGAGCTCCAGTATCTCTGATGGATGTCTCAGAAAGCTGGCTGCTATCAGCATTGTCAAACATATTTCTGCACCAACACAGAAGAGCAAAAATAGCTCTCTCATTTCTTATTAGATGTTCATGTCCAGAATATTCCTATCCAGATTAATAAAGTCATTACTAATTTAGAAAAGCACATCTCACATATCTCTTTATATAAATCCTGCCTCTGCAGGGATAGCCAAGCAGCAGGACATTTTTAAGCACCACCTGTGCAGCCTGGCTAACAACCTGACACAGACATGGGTGGTCTCCAGACACCAACTGCAGTTGTGCTGACACTGCACCTCCAGCTGTACTTAGAGGGACTTGGAAATGTATAATGCTGTGTTAGTAAGTAAAGCCCCTAGTTAGGCTAACTTAAAGTAGCTTTTAATCTTTTCTAATGAAAATCTGCAGTTATGATCCTAAGTCTTTTTCCCAAATACTTCTGCAGCTTTGGGTGCAATCCAACACCCACTGACTTAAAAGCAAAAATCTGACTGGAGAAGGCCATTCTGCTGACAGTCCTGTACCAGCCCCAGAGGCTGCCCAGCACAGGGAGAGTCCAAAACTCAGCAGGGGCTCCCCCAACTAATGCTCCCACCGCACTTGCACAAGACTCCTGCACATGCCATTAGCAGTGCAGAGTTGGCAGGCTCTGTGCATCAAGCTCTGGCATGGGATGAGGTGCATAGTTTTTCTTCTCTCAAAGAACTGCTGTCACAGCTCAAGTGCTCCTCAGGTAGTTCTTTCTCTTCTAAAGCAATTTGAGGATTTTGCACAACCAGAGCCTCAGGTTCTCGTTCCTACAGTACTAGAAGTTGCATACTCGTGGGCTGAGGAAAGACTGATCAGATTTGTCGTGTTTTTATTCTTCTGTTTAGTCACAGTGGAGATGAGCCTCCAAGCAAAATAATGTGCCGCCTCAAGGGACCGTTGGACTTGGCACTTCAGCTTCACTTCATAAGCATCTCTTTTGCCAGCAGGTCTGAGCTAGAAATAGCAAACCTGGACATGACAGCTGAGGAGAATGAGAGCAGGTTAGGAAGCACTAATGGTTGCAGTTCACTTTCAGACTCCCCTACACCTGAGAGAACTGAGTAATGAGTTTTGACTAGAGCAATGTTAATGTGCTTTTCCCTGTTCTGCAGCCCCAAATCTGCCTTGCTGGGAGCAGAGCATGGCGTGGGCTGGCTCTGCTGCTACTCAGGCAATTTCCCTTACTTTGGGAAGATGCCTGTGCAATTTGTTAAGTTTAAAACTGGCCAGCTCTTCAGGGCCAGCATGTGCTTGAAGACTGTCAGTGAGAGAGAAGTTGATGTGTGACGGGGCAACTGCAGAGACGTCCCCAGGCTGGGGCTGAGCCTCCTCAGTGCAAACATCAACAAGTTTCTATTAAAGTGTCATTGCATCCTTATGTCACACCTAGAGAGACAGTGACAGGGAGGAAACTCAAAACTCTTCATTGAGACCCCACCTCCACAGGGAGACAGGACCCCATTTTTGCAGTAGCACTTCTGCTCCAGCCTCTGTGCTCAAGTCCTGAGGTAAGGTTTCAGCAGGCCAAAATAAGCTCATTTAATGAGGTCCAGGGGGCATTGTGCCTCTTGCCAGCTCCTCATTAGTGAACTGACTGCACTACAAATAGTAGTCATCAGCCTGGTGCAGTCAGATAGTGCTGCTGGGTCTGTTGCTGATTTACAAAGCTCAGCTGTTCTGCGTTAAGCAATCGCATATGGGAACTTGTTGGAAGCTTCCTTGAAGTAAGCCCTAAAGTAAGTTACATCTTTATGGGAAAATGTTTAAAAATAAAACCATATGAAGAAGCATGCAGGAATAAGAGCTGGAAAGGGGAAGACAGTTCTGTTTTTATTTTGCTATAACTCACTGTCTACATCTGGTAAACAAAAAGAGGAAGAAGCAACTACTAAAAGTGAAGTTACTATTTCAGGGGTGAAGAAAATGGAGAGTATTCCAAACTAAGCTTCAAAGATTTTTATTGATTTAATTTTTTTTCCCTACTCTGGGCAACAGAACTTAAGGTTTCTTTGCCTTTATTTCTGTTTCTCCAGTTGGAAGAAATTGTTATGGTAGGGGCAGGCAGTGGAAATAGCATAAGCTGGAGTTATCACTCTCCTGTGGCCATGAGTATTTCATTATTTAGTTTTCATTTGTACTAGATCAGAGCAGATCCTTTATGTGGGATGGTGACTCCAATAAGGACACAACCTTGAAGAAATGGATTGGTTTCAGTGCAAGTGTAATAATTTCTTGGACTATAAGAAAAATATTGCATAGAAATGTGACCCAAGCACAGCTACACTGTCAGTGAATTCCAGTCTGAGGGAATCTGTGTTGGAGGGCCCATAGTAGAGTCCATCATACATGAACTGTATTGAAGCACATAAATGCATCCTGTTTGTTTTTATCCCAGTGCTGAGGGAGCAGTGAGTGACTTTTTGCTGAGTCTTTAGTTAGGAAATGCAGTTACAGTTTACAAGGGAGTTGGCAGAGGTTTCTCAGGAATGATGGGCTTGTGGTCCATGGAACATTATTTAATTCATGGTGGCAGACGTGTTGGCAGACATGGTGGCAGAAGAAATGGCTTCTATTGGGCAGGCCCAGACTTTCCCTTCCTGTAGTCTGATTTCTCATCTTTCACACCTCTAGGAAAAAGGTTCATGAATATCAGCTCACAATGTGAAAAATTAATTGTAGCCACTTATAACCTCTGTTCTTTTCCAGTATGTTTTGCCACAAGATTTGGATTTTTTTCACAATCAACAAGGGTAAAGGAAAATATTTTGAGAAGTTGGCAGAAACATGCTGAGAGTTTAGCAGGAAGCTGAACACTGTATTTCCATGTAAGTATATAAACTGAGATCTTTTTATAAGTAGGAGGAAATGAAGCTTATGTTTTGTGGGTTTTAAAAATAAGTTACTGTGTCTCCCACATATTGCATGAAATAAAAAGTCCAAAAAGCTAAAATTACTCACATATGCACAAACTGGCACACACAATTTTATCTATAAATATCTGGAATTGATATATTCATTGATAGCTAAATGGTATAATTGTCCTCTTAAGTTTGTAGTGGCTTAGTGATCCTATTTCTACTTTCTAATTGTAATGAAGGTACAGTCTTCAGAGATCTGCAAATCTGCTGAGAGTGGAAGCAGGTGATGGTAGGATATGTGAATAGACTGACACAATCAGCTGCTTGGCTGGGATGCTCCTGGGTTCCACAGGGTTCTCAGCAGCCTGAATGACTCCTGCAGAATACAGACTTTTTCGCATCTTCAAAAAACAAAGCACAGCAACAAAAAAAATCCAATGTTCATTCAAGAATGAGTTCAATGACTTTGATACATCTGTTCACTATTAATCACACGCTGCATTTTACTCCTTGTTTTCTTCATCAATATTTTTGATTATTTTATGGTATTCATATATTTTCTGGTTTAACTTATTCTGTCGTGGTGGTGATGACATAGTCAGTGTTTTGGATTTCAGTTTTCCCTTTTTCATCAATGGAAGTTTTACTTTTACTTTTCCTCTGGCATGAGGCATCTCAAGTCTGATCCCATGCCAGTTCTTTTAGTATTCTGGATTGATATTTCTTGTGTGAACACGCAAGAAATCCAGCTCAGCTTTGGAAATCCAATTCAGCTTTGGATGAATTTTGAATATGGTGATTTTAATTTCTATAGCACAGTTCATTAGTTAACCACAGTTTTATCTCCATATTCTATTTTATCATCTTTATTAATAAGGTAGTCATATGTTACATCTAAATTTTGGGCTTAAAATTCTTTAAACTTTTTACCATCCTACTGTAAAACAGTTCTGCTTGATTTCTTTTTCCTGCCCTTTTTTACCCCCAGTTACTTGATTAATCATTCTTTTGGAATACATGTTTTAAATTGAATTTGAAAATTCAACCTGAACTTGTATTTTGGCAAACTTCACTTTATTAATTAGGTCTTTGTACATTGAAATCTGATTATTTTCTAGCCTTTTGCTGGGATCTAATTTAAATAAGACCCATAAGTGCAGCAGAGCTATCATTCTGCATGTATTTGTCAAAAATCTGCACTTGTTATACAGGAGCAGTTGAATATATTCTTCATTTTGGAAATATGAAGAGCAGGTGGCTCTAGAAAAGGCACCTAGGAAGTAAAAGTTTTTTATATATAATTGGTGGATACCATTTCATTGCTATTAATTATAAATGGAAAAAATTATGAGCAACCTTAATTTTTTAATCTTGTTGATGGTCAAGGGTATTTTGAACTTTTACTCATCAGAATAGATTTTAAACAGCAGAGCTTTCAGAATACAAATCAGTCCTGTCAGATCTCTAAGGAGTTAAATTTCTGATTATTATTTTTGCAAGTGTTTTCTAAAGCATTTTGTGAAAGATGAAAAGAATTGCTGAGATCACATTTATAATAGAAATTGAGAGGTACAAGATGGGTTATATAAGCTGAAGCTATGTCAATTTTGTTTGTGTATTCATTGATAAAATTTTCTAAAAAATTTAGTCATTTGCTGCAAAAAAAAAAAAATAATTCCCTGTATGATAAACACTGGGCATAAGAAATAATTATTATTTTTAAAAATAAGTCATAATAAATAATTTATGTCTGACAAAATGAACTCAGCATTTAGGTGCCAAATGACTCATTCCAAAATCCTGTCAGCTGAAAAGGTTTTGCTCATTTTTATACCTACAAAAGCCTGAAGATGAAGAGAGAGTTTGAGGTTTCTGAATTCCCTGAGAAGTGAGACAGCTGTAAACAGAGACACCAAAAGTAGTCTCCTTTTACTTAAAATACTGTTTACTCTCTCCAGTATTTGCTTAATTCTCTTGGATGTTGTTTAAGGACATGAGTCCTATCCCTGCATGACCTCTCAAGGGTTATGCTGGGCCTTACCAGTGTCCTCCAGCCAGCAGACAAAGATGTGCATTCAAACACAGGACCTTTCCTTTGGTACTGAGAGTTACTAGAATAACTCCTTAGAAAAGCAGCTCTTTAGCACAGTGTCAGAGTTGTGAAGACTTGTGCAGTTCTCACTGTGCTGCCTGCTCCTCACTGAAACACGCAGCAGGCAAAGGGATGTGTTCACAAGCATACCTGACCTTCTCCTTAACAAATTTGTGGTTTAGGAATCTGATCATTGGCTGTGGTAGATATTAAAATACAAGAGGAAAATCTTTAAAAGTAAGTTTTTCAAGAACAGGCCAGTAGAAAAGTCAACAAGTGGGATCTAGCTCACGCCATCTGCACAAAGTACATGACAAAGCAGGGTAGAGAAGGAAAAATTCTTATTAAGACAGAGAAGGAGATCTGTGAATTGCTTTTATTTCTGTGCCTTAGAAACACTTTCTCCCTCTGATGCCACAGCCCATGTCCCAACACCATGTTATTTCTTATGCTATACCTTAGGCAATAGGACATTCACCTTGTCTGAGGCCTCTGAATATTACTCCAGTCTTAATTCCTTAATTGGACTTCAGTCCCAGTGCTGACATTCACTTTCTGAGGGTCTGAGTAAGCAATTTAAATGGAGCTGAATCAAAGTCCAGCAAACTAAAAACTGGCATCACAGAGAGCTTTTTGCATTTTCAGTTTTGTAAAAAATTTGATACAGAAATATGGTCATATTTATGTTAAAGTCATAAGAACTCTCCTGCCCTTCTACTTAATATCACATTAGTAAAGAGCATCCAAGACCATCCATTTCACTGTCACCTTTTTCACTTATACATGTGTCTTCTACAATTTTACTTTAGGATTCATATTCAATTTTTGTTATTTTAAGTCTGGTCTGCCAAGTTCTTTTTCTTCTTACTTAGCTGTTTGCCTCCAATCTGCTGACCTGTACTTCAACAAGTATTTTTTCTACACCACTGAGTGCACTGGACTCAGAAGTGAGTACATCAGCTTTTACACAAATAACTTTATTTGCTCCTAGCCCTTTTCTGTTTCAGCATTATCACATAGGGTTGGTGCTCTGAAAGTTATGAAATGTTAATCATGTATGACAATACAGGAATCAGGAAGAAATACTAACTAGTCCATTGCCTGCTCATACATTCACTAATTATACATAACATGGGGACTTTTTACATAACAGTTATGCTTCACTAATGCCTGCTCAGCGTTTCTGAGAGTGGAGAGAGGTGGATTTCTTAGGACGGATTTTAGCTTTCAAAGCAACCTGGAAAATATTTGCTGTGTGCTGGGGATATGAAGTCCTGCTGGACTATGCTGGCAACCTGTTTGAGTCAGATAGTCCTGTCCAGTCTGATCTAGGCTATCTGCATTGGGAAAAAAATGGTACAAAAGCTTTGTTCAGGTATGCTTGAGGCAATGGGTTTAAACCTGATCAGGTCTAGGGACTTAAAGACAGATTGGCTTAATCATGAGTTTAATGACTCAGAGTACCAAGGTAACCTTTCTTTCAGAAGAACTGGTCTGGGAGCAGATTGTAAATCAACCAGGATAAAAATTCAGTTGTGAAGCAAGGAAGTGGGTATGTTCAGGTGACACTATGACATTGATGCCTGAGGCAAAGATGGAGTGCAGAACCAGCATAAACTGCGGTCGGGTGATTTCTGTACAGGCACACAGGTCCAATACCTGCAGCAGTTTCTGATCCATCATGGAGAAAACAGATCTGTAAGAAGAAAGTGTGGATCATAGAGATTGTTAAGTCAGCAGATCAGTAGAAGAAACTGTAGGCTTAAAAAGATGAAACCATAAAAAGAACAGTGGTATGTAGCATACAAAGCAGATGCAATGATTAAAATAAAGATAGCAGATCCATCTGAAGGACATTCCTGTCACTGAGCAGCAAATACAACAATCTCTTTGGAAGGTTTCCCCAGCATAAATATTACATCTAACTGGAGCAGGAATTGCCAAGAACTGTAAGATACAATGAAAATAACTTATTCAGAGTGAAAGAGGCACAAGCCTACCCTGTGAAGGTGGTCCATGAGTGGTTAATGGCAGAGAGAGGGAGATTCCAGAAACCCAGGGGAGCCTGGCACTGGCACCCTCCTGGATGTTTGTTTTTCTACAGTACAAAGAGTATGTGTGTGTGTTTGTGTTTGTGTGTGTGACACTGGGGATGCAAACAGGGAGCTGCAGTGCTGATAGTCCTGCCAGTGAATCCCTGCTTGGCCCAGGTTCAGATGCCTGAGGAAACAGTGCACATGTACAGGCTTGGTGTGCTTTGGCCAAATACAACAGTGCAATGCTCTGAAAGGAAACTCTGCTCAAGAGAGACAACTTTATGGTTAAAATAAGGAATTAGATTTGAAGCAAAAAGTAAATATTCAACCTGCATATGCTGGAGGAAAAGAGAGTAAATTGAGTCTTTTGGCATGATATTCTCTAGCCAACCTATCTTGCTGTAGTTTGGTGATAGTTTCATAACTATGTTCTTGTAGACATTTTGAATTCCTGGAAGTAAAAAATAATAGTAGAAGCAATAAGTAGCCTATTAGCTGACTGGAAAATGCTGGGATTTTTTACAATGTTTTGATAGATAGCACAGTATTATTATTGTTTTGTCATATTTTGATTTATTCTTGCACTAAAAGAAATAACAACCTTTCTACACAGGAGCATTGTAAAAAGCAGCAGAAAATCTACATTACTTACCTTTTGTTTGGTTTTGTTTTGATTTACTCCCTGCAATAGTAACATTGCCAATCAGATAAGTGTAATAGCACCTTCTAGGCTTAGCCAGCCCAGAACTGCAAACATTTCACAGTGAGCCTAAAGGAACTTGCTTAATGTTAAGATTGCTACAAAATAGATTAAAAAACCCCACCTTTCTGCCAAAGGTCTGTAATTCTTCTTTGTCACAGCTCTTATCTCCTTTTCCACCTTGATTTCTCTTTCTTTGAGAGAGCATTCTTCTGTCTTAGAAAACTTGACTGGTTCTTCTGTTTCTTCTAGTTAGTTATTATAATGCTGTTTTTCAGTAAATTATGTATCTGTTAAAACACTGTAGAGAGACTTGAAATTTCTTACTGTGTTTTATGAACTATTTAAGATGCAAACTGAATTTGCTTGAAGTGTAATGTCCCTGAAATAGCTAAAAATGTGTTCTTAGTATCCTGTGAGGTGTGTTTGTCTCACCACTCTGTCCAGGTCTGAAACGGTTCAGACTGGTGCCGAGCTATCTGAATTAGTTCTTTTCATGTTTTAGGAACTGTATAATCTTAGGGGTACTCTGAACTGTCAATGAAGTAGGTTGACAAGATTAGAATGACTAAGGAGATCAAATTCCATCTAGAGGGACTTTGACAGGCTTGAGAGAGGGGCCTGTGCAAACCTCATTAAGTTCAACATGGGGGAATGGCTTTAAACTGGAGGGTAGATTTAGATTAGATATTAGGAAGCAATTCTTTACTGGGAGGGTGGTGAGACACTGGTACAGATTACTTAGGGAACCTGTGGATGTCCCATCCCTGTAAGTGTTCAGGGCCAGGCTGGATGGGGCTTTAAGCAACCTGGTCTAGTGGAAGGTGTCCCTGCCCATGGCAGAAGGTTGGAATGAGATGACCTTTAAGGTCCCTTCCAACCCAATCAATTCTAGGATTATGGGAAATCAAGGAGTTGATAATAACAACCAAATGACACTATGCTGTGTATCTCAGTCTCTGTATGTTACACTTTATTTTCCTTATAGAGAACATGTTTGTCATTTATTTCAAAATGGATGAGACATGGCACACTGTCTCCCTCAGCTCACCATCTGCTAACCAGCCATGGAGCTACTGTGACTCACAAGCTACAGAGAAAGTGCTAATACTTTAGCACTCAGCAAAGCTCTGTAGTTCTGTAGACTCTGTTTTAATAATTTTGCCACTGTTCAGTTGGGTGACAGTGAAAATTTTCCTCTCTCCCAGGCACCCTTCTTGGTCTGTCCAAGAACTTTACAGTGATGGGAGCCTGACTGGCTCCTCTTGCATGGCCATGGCTTTGCCCAAAGGAGTTTCTGGTGTCACCTGGAGGCCTCTGACCTTGAGACAGTGTTAACTGTGTTATTTCTCTGCAAGAAAAGCAATTATTTGACCTTGAATGTGAAATCCTATTACAGAGGGAATCCCTAGGAGACATGTATACCTGCTTTAAGATAATGTGGCAAATATTTCTGTTTAGATTCTTGTGGCACATTTAACCATCTGAGGATTATTCACAAGAAATAATCAAGGAAGCACATTTCTCCACACCCAAGTTAAATGGTTCTCCCTTTGAAAGTTAATCTTTTAGGGGAAAAAAAAAATTAGAACTGAATTTTAATTTATTTTATTCATATTTTTTAGGCCTACAGCAAGCCACTTCTGTCCATGAAAAAACAAATAATAAACATTTTTAAATATTATTAAATATATTTAAATTATTTTAGTTATATAAAACAGTAAATAAAGCTATTAAATATAATTAAAAATAAGATAGAATAATTCTTTAAGAACAAACATCAGTCTAAGCTGTAAACAACATCCTGAGATCTGTGCAATGCATAAAAGATTCTTCTGTGTCAGTCATTTGCCCCTTTTACTGAACTCACAAGCTCTAAGATACTCTTCAATATAAACCTCACAATTTTCTACAGTTTACAAAAGACTCATGAACAATCAGAGAGACAGACATAACGCACTTCAAAGCAACACTGATGGTGCTAGGACACTATAATGGGCTGTAATGACAGGAAGAGATGAGAGTTTGCTGCAGCAAAAAGGGAAAATGGTAAGCAAAATAATGTCTAGTGAGCTTTGCAGAGCATAAAACTTCAACATCCAACTTCTCATTTCCTTTATGTTTTGAAATATCAGTATTTATTGGCTGCACTCAACTCATACCCCCTGCCCAATTCTCTTTTAACACAGTTTGTAAGTTTGCACATAACGAGAGTTACAAGGCCTTCTAGATGAGGGGAAGTTTAACGATGTGCAAGGACTGCTTGATGAAAAAAACCCAAACACCTAATAAGCCAATCAACCCAACCCCCCCCAAAACCAAAATGAAAACAACCAAACAAAAATATAGCCCTCCCCCTTGCCAATACATTTTCCCCTTAAGGGGGATTAAGTATTAATCGGTTGGGAAAGCTTTTGCTGGAACTTTTATGAAATTCTCTGTAAAAGCAAAGTTTTCAGTGAAATTACTCTCAGAGACAAGGGACTGGGACAGTCACTGTCTCCATTCAGGATGATAACACCTCAAACTATCACATTTTTCCAAAGCCCTTCGAGTCTTTACCAGTAATAACACAACCAGCCATGACTGTTATAAGAGCTATTGTAAATCCAGGCTTTATTTTAATAAAGTAGCTTCTGCTTTTTTTCAAGTAACAAAAGTAATGGTACCTTTAATATGTAAGTAAAGGAGGGAGGCAAACACCAGGCATTGCTGTGGGCTTCAGCTGCCTTGGCTGTCCACAGCACTGCCAGACTCACACACACTGCCCTGGGGCAGGCTGAAAAATCTGTGGATAATAGTGACAGCTTTCACAAGGAAATATCATTATAACAGTCAGTTTTGATCTTCTGTGAGATCATATTTATAAAAGTGTTCTACTCTAATGTAGCTTGGTAAAATTTAGTGGGACTAACACTATTGCTAATGTACCAATACTTGTGTTACCCAGGTAATGGAGGGTTATGGATTATCCAGTGCTCTGGATTTACTATCTCATTAGACTTCATTAGCTCTCAGGACATACATTACTCTGACAGGGTCAGAAGCCACAGATGTCTGCTCTGCTTTGTCCCTCCTGTACTTTGCCATGAAATAACAGCTCTGCTAGCTCAGCGTATTCACTCTGCATCAGTCAGATCGGCCCTGGTTTGTTAAGGTTCATAGTGTGAAATGTGACGTGCAAGGTGAATTTGTTCCCTGACAGGAGCCCACAGAAAGCTAGATTTTAAAAGACTGGGAAGGCTGATACACGAGATCATTAGAAATATTCTGTTAACTGAGCACATCATTACTTCGTGACCTATGAGTTACTCTGTTTGAACAAGAGCCCAGTTGAGACACAAAGCCAAGGAACGAAGCCTGTTAAGAAACACATGACATGCAAAAAGATATATCATGGTTTCGTTAATACTATAGGTAAGCCACTGCTACTGCAATGTTAAAGGATGTCCAGTTTTTCCTGGTCAATTATTTCAGAAAGCTTCACACGTTGCTCATGTCTTTCAGTACGTGCTGTGAAACCAATGAGCTGCAGGTGGCTTTGCCAGCTGGAGGAAGGTTTATCTGGTTTTGCCCAGTTTAGCGTGGAATCGTGGGGTTCCACCAGTAGCAGACAGCCCACTCTGTAGTCCTTGTCTTACCAAACAGACCAGTTCAGATTGTCCTGTCCTATCAATTCTCTGTTACGAGTGTCTGATCAAATTAATGAAGGTGATTTATAAACAGCTTCCTCCAAACCAAGAATTGTTTATTGTCACTGTTCTGCAATACCCAGTGCAATGGATTCAAACAAACCAACTCAGAAATATTTAGGTCCCTGAAAACACCTGCACATTCCTCCTTCTTGGAGCATGGCTCTGTACACAGGTCAATACAGATTGCTCATCTGTTTTACCACCTGGGAAGCTTGCCAGGCCACAGTAAGCCAAAAATCTCCAATGTAGCTTGGGAAGAAGATTTCCAGACTAACTGGACCCAGGCCAAGGATATTTTTTTAATTAAACCAGCTTAAACAGTTAAAATTCTCTGAAGTCTAACTGTAGGATGTCATAAGAAGAAACAACTATTGAGATGCCGGTGCTAGCTAATGAAATAAATAACCGTAGTCTCCCAATCACTGTAATATCTGCTTAGTGATTTTTTCTTCTGTCCTGAAGAAATTACTCAGTAGTCATCTCTGCCTCTAGAAAATAAAGCAAGAACTAAGGAGGATGCTAAGAGTGACAGCTGAGGTGACTTTGTCTTTATTAAGTAGTGGAGAACTAGTGGTAACTATAGCATTTTATTGTTTTGCGCCATTAAAAGAGAATTGAAAAGGTTAAAAAAATCAATAATTAAAAGGTTATTGTTTTGCTTTACAGAAGGAAAGAATTTTGCAGATTTAGAGGAACCACTAGAGAAGATGGAACACCATATCTGGAAAATGAAAAAGTAGAAGTCAGGGTGAAAACGAAAACAAAAGGTAAGAAACAAGGATTTGATAATCATTTATGTTCATCTTGTCTGCAACAATCCCAGCAGAAAATCCCAGAAGCAATTCTTCCAGTAGATTAACACAAATCCTTATTTCAAACCGCTTCATTTTTCAGAGCCACTATGTCACCTGTTTTATTAAACTATCCTTTTTCTGTCTATGCAGCAAATATTACTTCCTCTAAAAGCCTGCAACATTTGCTCAAGTACTGGAAGCTGATTCTAAATAGTGTAATTTTCCCTTTGTAAATGTACAATTCATGATTCATGAGAAGGACTGTGTCTCTAACACCAGAAGGAAGTCAATGCAGGCCTGGGGCAGATGAGGCATAGTGGGAAAAAGCAAGAAAAAAAGTGTGTTTGTGGCTATCGTGATCATACTGGTACCTAATAACCATGGCACCATTTGGTATTGCATTGAAATAGAAGTTTGCAGGAGCAAATGTAAAGCTTGATATTCAGTAAAAACTTACTGGCTGGTTCAGGTTTCAGACAGAAGTTTATTAAAGCCATGTTACACAACTCAGTCTGTGATCTGCCTCTTAAAAAAAGAATCTGATTTACAAAAGGATATAAATGTGAAAAATTTATGATTTGTCTACAAGTGTCTGATTTTAGTGATGAAATTCCAAACATTATAGCATTTTTTAAAAATACTGTTGTTGTTTGGTTTGGGATTTCAAAACTTTCCACACAGTAAAAGAGACATTGAAAGGGCTAAACAAATGAGGAATTTAACTATTAAGAAAAAACTATGTCAATTTTCTTCCAAACTGTTTATTGCCAAAAGTTTATAATGTCTAGAACAGAGGTTTAAAATATATCCAAAATCATATATTTAGTTCCTTGCAAACAGTATCTTCTATCTGAAGTCTGTTTTGATAGAATAGGAAATCTGGGTTGCTGTATTTCAGCTCCACTCTACTGGCTGATGTTTAAACCTGTGCTTACTTAATCAACATAGGTAAACTGAAAACCGATGACTCCACTAAATGATATCAGTTCTGAAAATTATTTTCTAGATTAAAAACCAAAATTAAATCCTTCCTCACATATTTACTTTCTGACAGTATCTATGTCCGTTTTGATGATACTTGGAAGCTCATTAAGTGAACATGAGGACTGGATGTGTCACCAGAGTTGTGTTCACTATGATCATAAAATGTTAATATTAAGGCCCCAAACGTTAATATAAGGCCCCCAAATGCTAATATTATCATTATAATACATGAATATTATATTAAAGTAGTATATTCATAGATCCATGGTCCTCATTTTGATATAAACCAAAGCAATATTGGACAGGGTAGTTTTGATCTAACTGCATGCAGTTTAGCGTTTGGGTGCAGACTTTTGACCCTTACACAAGAGTCTTTATTTTAAGGGCAGAGAACAGACTCCAAGTGACCTCCTTTCAGGAGCAGTTAATGTTAAAGGCATAAAACTATGTGAGCTGTGCAGCAGAACACACGTAAAGGTGCCTCACAGAGTGTTTTATTTTTGCTGAAGAAACAAATCGTATTACACACAATATATTTTTGAAAGTAGGTTAAATGTGCTTTATACATTCACAAAAAAGACCAAATGTCAAAATAACTTAAATGCAGTGTATGTGGTGATGATTTTTAACACATAAGTGAGATCAGACGGGTAAGTATTTTGGCAAAAATCTGTGATACCTTCTAAGTTGAAAAAGAATGGCAATTCTGTGCCAGTTTGAAATGTGACATCTATTTCCACACAGCTATTTCTTTGATGCATATAGAAAGCCATATTTGACACCTTATTTGAAAGAAAAGGTTCCACTCTGTATGAAACAATTCTGTATTAAATGGAAAATGATTTAAAGTGCACTCTTGACTTTTCTGTTGAAACAATGATTTCAGCAGACGGTTCCTGTGATTTCCATAACCCAAAGGTAGCTGAGGAACCATGCCACAGTTTAACATTCTTTGAAGACAATATGAGTCCTTCCACTGACTTCAACAGATTTGGGATTACAATCAAAATTTTATTCAAATGTGAACTGTGTTCATACCTCATTGGTAAGAACATCTATGACTTTTTTCCCAATTTGAATCATAGAACTCAAACTGTAGAGCACATTTCCTTTCTTATATCTCATTTCTCCCAGTCAGGTATTGCCATCTTTTTTTGGCCAGTTATCAATGGTTTCTGAGATACATTCAGACATAATTATAAAATCCACTGACCTCCTCAGGAAAATCTTAAACTCAGCCAGGAGTGCTTTCATACGAGTGATGCAAATGGGATAGGACACACTTAGTATTGGATGCACCCAACCTTGGAGAAAAAGTTTCAGATTCTGTGGTTGTTAACTTTTATATGTGGAAAATAGAATGGAATACACCCCTGTCTCCTATGAAATTTTCAACTGTAAAATACTGTATAGCAGAAAAGCTACAGTAAATTGTTTCTTGTAAAACTTTGAGCCAAAATTTTACTAACATAATTTATATCCTGCAAATTACCGCAGAACTGGTCACTAGTTTCTCTCTTGTGAGAGACCATAATGGAAATCCTCCTTCTCTCATTATGCTGACAAGGAAAAGTTTTTCTTTAAGGTTGTTGTGCAGCAGGATATGAAACAAGCCAGCACAGGGCCTGTTTCTAATTTTCTAGGGATTTTCCGATATAAGAATCTCCTCCATTTACAAGAATGCCATTTAATTCTTATTTTTTCAAATTCGAAATCAATAAAAAGGAGTGAGTGAAAGAAGTGTTTGAACCTACTTCCCAGGAGGAAAAAAACATGAAAAGTATTAGGGAAAAAAAAGTTTGTCAAAAATTGAAGAGGGTTTTTTATTTACACAGATTTTTTTTTTTTAAGTTTCTTCTTTCCTGTGCTTGTATATGTTCCTGATTTTTGCTTTCTCTTGACAAAAGAGAAACTATGAAAAATTAAAAGAATTACACCAAAACCATTCTTATTATAGGAAAGATTTCCATTTCTATTTTTATTTGTTAAAAGTGAGTAAAAAATTGAGCACAATATCTGCTTATAAAATTCTGGCATTACTTAGGAGTGCTCTCCACTGATGGCAACACACTGTTCCATCAGGGAAGAGAAGTCAAAGTCTTTGAGTGCTGCACAACTTCCTGTGGTTAAAGTTTCCATGGTTTTGCAGTGCAGAAAAGTTACACTGCTATTTCTGCCTCCTCATGCAATCAGAAAAGGGTTAAAATCTTTAGTACAGCCGAATTTTACAAAAGAAAGCAAATCTCAGCACAAATTCAAGTTCAGAAAAATACATAGAACCAAAAAGTGGGTGACAGTGGTGACATACAGGGATCTAGATTTCCTCTCATATACTGCCCAGAGAGGGACTGACCCCTTATTTTCAATGATAGTTCAACCTTGGGCTGCTGCTGACTTTTTTCTGCTTTCTGTAGCTTTGATCAAGACGTGACTTCCACACAAAATAGTGTGGGAATAATATGGTGAACCTTCCTTTGATGCTTCTTCAACTATGAAACAGAGTTACTGGATTTATTCTGCTGCAACAGTGAAATCTGCCTGAAAATGTCTTGGCACATATAGGAATAATTTATTTTGTTCCAGGTAACATGTGGAGATATTTGCATTATACTGCATATTCATTTAGCTGTCATCACTATGGGTGGGTTTCCATTTTCCACTGTAGGTGTTGGTAGAAGACAGTTCCTAGACGGTTACTACGGGAACACATGAAAAAGTGATCGAGAGTAGCCATAAAAACAGGCTAGGTGGAAAACGGCTTTACCTACAGGTATTGATATTTCATTGCACACTTCAGTCCCTATTGAGCAATTGCTCATAAAAAGAAAATGCTCTGGTTAAGCTGGCAATGACTAGAAATGCCACATATATATTGCAGACTGCAGTCCTGAGGAAGTAACAATCCGTCACTCAGTTACAGCCCCACCGTGCCCAAGATGCAGGTCACACACAGCCTCCTGCATGGCATTCCTGGCGTGGAATGTGGGTGCCCATAAATGATAAATATGACACAGTAAATAGATGGCAGAAAAATCAGAGATGTGAGGATCCTATACACTGAAATGAAAATAAAACTGAAATTTCATAGTGAGCGATTCCTATTATCAGACAGAAAAAAAGCAACCTTCTGACTATTGCCAATATTGCAGAGAATTCTTTGACTGCATGGTGCCCTCAGTTGAATTGCTTTGCTGCTATTAGGGATGGAACAGCACCAAAAATAGTTGTTCCCTGTGCAAACATTTAATTTGTGCTATCTTAATAGCACAAAATGAAGTCACTCATTTAGTCATTTTGAATCATACTTATGTTGCCATTTCTTGTGCTGGGCTTGTTGTTTATTGTCTGTGCACACCATGGTTAGTGCACATGAAATGTTCACTCCATATTGTGCCACTTGGGCAGTACCATTACAAATAAACAGGCATTTGCCCAGACAGAAAATTTTGAAATATGCCAACGAAAGCACTGAAACAATACTTTTTTTTCTGAAGGTTCAGAGACTTTTCTACTTCAAATTTCATTTAAATCTGACATTTAAAGGTCCAGAAAATTCCAGGACAAAAGTTTCTAGCTTTCATGTGGGTTTTGTTGTGGTTTTGTCTTTGGAGTAGGTATTCCAAACAACACAAAGCATTATTCACTAAAGCTCTATGTGGCCAATAGACCTCTACAGGATATTTTGATTCCTCCCATAATGACATCACTTCTCAGTAAGCCTTCTATATAAACAACTCACTGTTTGGAAGAACATTTATTTTAGTTTTCTGTATTCTTGACTTCTGCTACTTGTGCAGCTGAAAAACTCTCCCGAACAAAGCAAATTACAAAGTATCATTGGAATGGCTAAATTCCATGGAGAAGGCCCCCTAATCACAGACTTAGAACAACCACAAAATGTTGACAAAAAAAGTTGCAGAAAAGTAGTACCTTTTCTATTCTATTCTAGAACAAGCAGTACTGTGCTAAGGGAAGAAGGTGGGAGGCAGAGAGATGTAGCAGATTCATCCTACCATCAATTTCTTTCTGAATGTTAAACCCTGGTCCACAAACACATTACTTTGCTGCTCTGCTTGAGATTTAGAGTAAGATAAAGTTGAAAAGTAATCTTGTTGAGGTAAACCTAGTAATTGGGAATCAACAGGGATAGGCAAGTCAGGGATAGGCAAGATCAATTACCTGTGTTTGCTCACATACAGTCCTCATAAAGAGAGGCACAGACCAAGACGAGCATTTGCAAACTCTTACTGCTCTTTCTGAATCCTAAAGGCTCTCCCTTTGGCTAAGTTTGAACTCTCTTACAAAATCTGACCAGCCTAATAATAGTGAGTACAGAGAGAACTGTATGAGAAAAAAAATATCTCCTAAAATCCTCTTAAAGAAAAAATATTAGGAAACCCTGCATGTATTACATTACATTTAACAAACATGTTAGAACAGTAATCATGAAAGTAAACACAATTTTTACTTTTTCAGAGAAATGCTTTTTACAAATTCAGATGTGTAGGAGGTGCTGGCCTCTGTCTTTTTGTTTAACTATGTAGGCTTGAAAAATACAAGCTATGCATTGAAAAAGATTTGCCACGCTGAACAGTTTTCTGATTTCATTTTGTCTTACAAACTTAAACCAGAATTGTATTTCATATTAGATACCTGTGACCATTTTCAGACATGCCAGAACTTTTGGGTAAGTACTGGATTCTTTGCACAAACGCACCCCACTGCCCCATAGCAGAAGGCGCTGGAAGCTGTGCGCTTGAAAACCCAGACACCCTGCAGACATGGTGGCCCAATGCATTTACTTCACCCAGCAAAAGAGGGGTATCCAGAAATTTTAAGAGGGAAATACAACCCAAGGGTCTGTTTTCCTTGGCAATGCTGAGATTAATTTAACTTACATGATGGGTGATTTTGATTATGAGCGAAGAGAAAAAGAAAGGGATCCAAAGAGTAGTCTTGAGTTTCATTCTGAGGTACCCAAACAAGTAATAAAACAATTACTTTCTATGACTAATTGAAAGATTGTGCCATTGACAACACACCATCTAGATCAGCCTGAAATAGTGAGGAAGCTTCATCCTGTGGATATCTGTACCCATTTCAGAAGAAACTGTGCACTCAGACTTCTGAGGTATGTGAGCTTTGACCAGGTAAAGCCAGTTTGTTTAAGTGCAGAGGAAAATAGATAAGTAAGAGAAAAGCTGTCCCTCATGGAGAGTAGCAAAAGCCAAAAGAAAATAATACATCTCAAAAACCAAGGGAAAATAGAGAATAACTTGGCAAGATCCAAGGCAGACCCTGATTTATTATACAGATATTATTCTTTGGCAACCTACAGCAAAGTGATGTAGAAATTTTCTAGGCTGGGACATAATTTTATACCAATTTTTCAATTTGTTTAATTCTGAGCTTGGTGTAAGAACATCAGAAGGAGGATAGTACTTGAAAGAGCTCAGTTCTGTGTATGCTTTGCATCTAATAAAAAATATTTTTTCTATGTTTTTATAAGCTTGCATCTTTCCACTATCAAATTATTTTAATTGTTTTAATTGTTGTTGCTCTCAGTAAGCTGTTCCTAGTATTTTTGCAAAAGATGTATGCAATGCATTATGCTGGGCCAATTTCTTCCAAGGTAGCTGATGAGAAAAACTAACTTTCCTAGAAATAACATTTCTTTTTAACTACTATTTCAATGGTCCAGTCTTCATTCCAATTTTTTTGTGAAATATATTACTGTGAAGGTATATTTTAACGGCTCTTCTGAAGCTGAGTAGAGAATAATTAGAAAAGAATAGCAATTAATCTGTCTTAGGGAAAGCATTGTAATATAAGTGCTGCTTAAGGGAAATTTCTGTTGTAAAATCAAAAGGATACACAGACAGCAAAATAGTATTTAAGGCAAACTGCCAGTCAAATTATGTTCAGGCAAGTTCAGTACGGTTGATTTAATGCTCCTTCATCTTCCTAGTCAGTCATGGTCTTGAGAAACATATTAAGAGCATGGAAGGAGTTATAAATATAGAGGATATAATACGGAATAAAAACAACATTGCAATTTAGGATTAGAAAAATTAAACATAGATATATACATATATACTCATTGGAAATGCAAGCAAGCCTTAGTTATTTTATTTACAGAAGTGTGTCTTTTATACTTCTTACTGAGTAAACTCCTTAATACACTGAGGCATGTGGGTAAAAGCATTAAAATGGCTATACAGGGTAAGACCAAAGTTCCTAATATGTTGTCTCAAGCAATGACCAAAAGCAGATGTCTAAGACAGACCGAACATGAAATCAGAAACTACCTCAGTCAGAGAGAGTATTCTTTTTTCCCTGGTCTTAATAGTTCCTAATATTTATCTTTTCTATTCTGTGAGCTGATGGATTGTGTATTACTCCGCAAGATGCAGTCTGCAGTAATTTAGAACCCATGATTTTATATGTGAAACTATGATTTCTCTTTCCTTCATCTATATCATTTCCCATTTATTTTGTTGAATTTTATCTGCCATTTCAATGACCAGTTGCCTCTTTCAAATGGTTTTTATAGAAATACCCTCAAAGAGCATTTCTTTAGTGAAGTTTCAACTTCTACTGAAGAGTTTTCAGCTCTTTAATCTTTCTCCTTTGGTGAGGGAGATTTTGAGAGCCTTTTCGAAAGCCAAATATATCAAGTGGATCTCCTTTATCAGACTTTTTGTCTGCTTAAAAAACCCAAAGAATAAAGGCTCATCTATATTCTAGTTATCTATTTCAATTTTTCTTGTACTTTCTAATGATTTTTGAGGTATTGATATCAGATTTATTGGTTTGTAATTTTGTGGCCTTCTCATGACCCACATTTGTCCTATTTTCTGTTTTTCAGCCCTCAAGTACCAAAGTTAGGTTTGAGCTAGAGGTCATAAAACAAGTCAGTTATTGCATCCCAGAGAAACTTTAGAATGGCTGGAGAGGGTCCTGGCAGATCTGTGTCTTGCATAGGCATTATCTTGACCACAACTGATTTTACTGATATTTATGTTATGTTCCTAACTATCCTTAGATACTCATATCTACTTTGTGCTCCACAGAATATGAACCAAACTGCACTATAAAGCCAGACCCTCTCACACTCTTGATGGGAACTTCAGCCTCTGCTAAGTTGACTGTATATTTTTCTGCTAATTTCAATGGATCTAAGTTGCCAAAATCCAGAATTTACTTTTCCAACTCAATAGCTAGTGAATAGCAGCAACAGGAAAATCACTTTTACAGACAGAGGAACAGCAAAGTGTTGTTTCCATTTGTATTTCTGCATGGTATGAAAAAAAATTGCCTGCACCCACAAGCTTAAATATTGCAGAAAGTCTAGTATTGAAAATCCATACAACTTGTCCATAAAAGAATGTCGACTTTTCTCAAAAAATTCTGGAATTACTGACAAGAAGAAAGGTTCCCATCTCTTGTTCATCTGCACTACCTGAGCAGTAACAGAAGGTGTATAGTAGAGACCTGATCCAGCAGAATCTGTCACTGTATCTCCTTCAATCAAGAAAACCCTTCTGTACATCTTAAACACAGAAGAGGTTTCCAAGGACTCAGACAGAAAATATCCAGAATGCCACAGCTCACAGCTGCACTGACTGCATGAAATATTACAAAGTATTCTTGTTGATACAAAAAATATTATTATTCAACAGCAGGGACCATAAGCTACTTAACTGTAATGTCACACTATTAGATTTAAGAAGAAAGGAACAACTGAAATGTTTGTTCAGTACAAAAAGATTAAAAAACCTCAGGAGAGTAAAACAACAATTAAGAGTTTCTGCTGCAGGATGAGTCAGATATTGCAGCACCAGTCAAGCTGCTGCCATGACTGAGATATGGGCTGATGGCATGCACTGCTTGGGAAGCTGGTGAAAGCTGGAGTCTGGAGCCAAAGCATGTTGGAGAATTACTGTAGATTAATTTCTGTTGAAGGATGCATCTCTCCTAAATCCTTTGCTTGTTATGACTCTATTTTAGTCAAGTGGACTGGAAAGGGATAAAGCTGAAAAGATGTTTTGATAGGGGGATAAATACTGCTGGGATCTGTAATGTTACAAGATACTTTACCTTCCCAAATGCAGACTGGAGAACAGACACTGTTAAAATGGTTCAGTCAATGCAGGTTGTTACAGGTGAAAGACTTCTTCACTATTTCCAAAGCAAAAGGTACTTTTCATCCTGCCGTGAATTTTGGTGAAGGAATTAATTTGAAAGTGATAGAAGCTCACACAATATTTTTGTTTAAATATCAACAAATAGTAAGCTTTGGTTTCAAAAGGCCAAGCTTATTAAAAGCAAAAGAAACAGTTAATAAATGTAAGTGGGATGGAGAGTTTAGATTATTTTTAAAATTAAGGCAAAAGTTGTCTGAAATCTCTATCCCAGTAAGATGTGAAAATTAGTAGTTGAGAGGTTGTTGGACAAATAACCTCCTGTCATAGGATGGCAAAGAATGAGCAGAACAAAAGCTGACTCGGAGATTTAGGCAAAGCAATAGATATCTAGGGAGAAGATGTGAGGAAGTGAAAGTTGCCAGACTTTGCAAAGGAAATAAAGAACACAATATAAACCTTGGACAGCAAAATGAAAGAAAGCAACAGAAGATGGGCTATTTAAGGCAATGCAAAAGGTCTCTCCAGAGTGTGGGTACATTACATTTTCAGTGGGAATATGTATGTAGTTTATGGATGTGAAGACAGGATATCTAATGCAAGAGTGTATTAGCTAAAAAGTCTCACAACAGAGCTGGCAGTCAGATACAAGGATCTCCATCCATACAGTCACACTGAGGGGCCCCCACAGCAATGAACAACCTGACACTGAACTTTGCAATACTATAAAAAGGATTTTAGTCATTCTTTCAGATGTGGATGTAAGGGGCAGGTAATACCTCACAGCTCTATAACATGTGGTAGTGACTGAAGCATGGAAGGAGATGGAGAGATGGGTGCGATAGAAAGTTAGCTGATGACAGCCCTGGGCAGGGACAGGAAAACAAATGGGTCAGAGATAGAATTGAAGATCTAGAAGTAAGAGGCCTTGAAAAGCAACACAAAAAATGCGAGAGCAATCCACTCCTGTCCCTAAGACATACTTGTGGTAACTGTATGTTACCTAGATTTTAAATAAGGCTTTGAAATGTAGCTGTGCTGGTGCTGGGCGCCCAGGAAGGGGAGGGCTGTGTAATGAAGGCTCTGCATGGTGAGCCTGTGGGAGTGAGGTAGTGGGTCTGCTTCTGTATGGGGGGGGGCATGTGCTGACATCATTCAGTGTCTTACCCGAAGCACCAAGAGCTAGACCCAGTGACCATTCAGCCCTCTGCCTTTGGGTGGGATTTTTCATTGTCTTGGGCCAGAAAACTATTCTGGTATTGAGTGTGACCTCTCCTTTTAAAGGAGAGGTCTATTAAAGAACTGCACCCATTCTCACACTACACAACACTGTGCACCTTTAAATATGTATCACATGGACCAGATGGTCACAGATACTTAGGTGCTGGCAGGCAGCAGCCAGTACAATATCTAAAAAATAATGAGGGATGTTCAGTGCTGAATCTCATAAAAACATTCGCCCTCCAAGGAGTAGTGCTAATGTTTATAGCCACTTATGGTGCAAGCATTCTTTTCAGACTAGAGAGACATTTGTTTATTTAATATGGACATTGTGTGGCAAGCAAATGTGTACAAGTGGCAATAGCAAGTTTAGCAATTATTTTTATTTTAATCTGTGGATTTCAATCAATTTGTCATTTCCCATTCTGTAGTCAGCAGAAACCAATCATTTTTATCAGCACTTTGAGTGCTACAATATGCCACCAAGACTGGAGAAAAATGGGGATATAAAAGTAATCTCTGCAACAGGTGGGGGTGTTTACATATAGATAGCATGTTTAGTTTGAGAAATACTTCTTCATGTAGTCAGATAGTTTTCTAATATCTGATATCAAGAAAACACACAGAAGGTGACAAGTTCCATTTCTGTTTTCTATACAGAACAAAATGTACTGAATTTATAAATGTCACTCATTTACTGACATTAAATTCTGAAAAATTGTGAAGAAGGACAGCAAATGAGAGGCTATTTTATTTTAATATAGAAGTGACAGTTCTTTGACCTTTCTTTGTCATTTCTTATATGATCTTACCAAGCAGCATGAGCAAAAATGACACTTGGAACAAGAGACCAACACGGTGAATGTAGTGACAATTTTTTGTTTTCTGCTTTTTCCAGAATTCTGTCTTGAAAAAAAGGATATCCTGCAAGTCAAAAATTTGTGAATGCAGCATAAAATTGAGTAAAACTTTATGACAGATGAACTGCATTGGTTCACTCTACCAAAAAATAAATGGGTTTTAGAGTTCTCTGTTCTTTGCTTTCTTTGCATCTATGTGACATCTTTAGTTTAAAGTAGGGAAAGATACAATCTATTCTTCTAAAAGAAAACATATAAATATGTAGATACAGCATTAGCATGAAACCAAAACCCAGACACCTGAATTTACCATTGCATTTTTGCATTTTTTTTTCCTGATACAGTTTACTATTATTTCAGGTTAGGAAAAAAGCGAAGACAACACCAAATATCATGCAGAACATGCAAAAGAGTATTTCGCGATTGTTTTCAGAGCATAATGTTCAGACATGGTATTTAAACTACGTGGGTAGGATATACCACTGTGTTTGTTTGATTCTTTGTAAATCCAAACCTGATGCCTTGCCTGTGGCAGTGATGGTGGAGCTAAAGCCTAGGAGAGAGCCCAGGCTTGATCAGCACGTTCCTCCCAGCTTTAGCAATGTGATACTGCAGCAGGCCAGTAGAGTTTTCACAGCTCCAGCCCTGGGTACCAAGGGCCAGCCCAAGGTTGCAGGGTGTACAGAAAGCAAACCCTCAGTACACAGCACCCCTGCTTTGCTGGGCACAAAGGAGAGTGATGCTCAGTACCTTGCACTAACACTGCACTGGAATGAGTGTTCTCCCTCTTGGCGTGAGGGTTCTTCTCATCTTGATGCCACAAAGGTACTAAAACCCTGTAGAAAAACTGACAATTATTATTTTTTTTCAATAAAACCATACAGGTTATTTTCTCAATTTCCAAGAAAGGATTAATTGAGGTATCTATTTTAACTGATCATAGCCTGCTAGTATAGGCTACAGCTGCAAAAATGTATTAACAGCCTTCTCAAGCTAAATCTTATTTTTCATGGCTCATTAACTTTGGTGAAGTCTGCTCCAGGCTGCAATTTTACAAGATTCTAGCTCTAAAATGTTTTCTTTAAGAACTGATAACTAAAAATGGTTGTCAAGTTCAATGTTATACAAAAATAAATAAGTTATTAGCGTTAGACACTTCTGATTTACAGAGCTTGAAAATTCTGACTAAAAAAAGGTGGCAAACAGTTATCACTGCTAATTACTATTCAGCTCTGTTCTGGACTCATCTACAGTAGCTATGAATGAAGTGCTACTCTTCAATGAATCTGAAATAGACTAATATAATTTTGTAAAAACTTCAGTAATAATGTCTTTGTCAAAGGCAAAGGGTATTCAAATTTCAAGCAGAGAATTATCTTAGCAGCCAGAAAACTGTCCTTTCCCAGCGCTGTGCAAGAAAAGAAGCAAGAGGAATCTCTGGCAAGTTTCCCTCATTCCTTTGCCAGCTCATTGAAGGCAACAGTCACACCAGGGTGTTCACAGCCTCCACAGCTCCCCATGCCTGCTCCAGAGAGTGGCAGGTCCCTGCCCTGTCCTTGTCCTCCCTGGGCAGTGTGGCCAGAGCAGAGCCCAGGGATGTGCCCCCAGAGAGCCTCACCTGTTGCCCACTCACCTCACACCCCACTGCAGCTGCTGTTAAAACAAGGCTGTGAATTTGTAGTCCCACAGTCAGAAATAACTCTGCAGTCCAAGCTTCATGATTTTTCTCAGCTCCTCACCCAAAGATAGAAGAACTTCCTAGTTATGCAGTAATTCTTAAAATGCAGACTCAGTGATGCAAAACATCTCTAAATCATCACTGGGCACAAAGTGGGCCCCTGCCCACCTCTGAGCACCTATTGCAGATGCAGATCACTATGATTGTTTAATGCAGAGGGTATGTTCTCCCACTACCCTCCCATCATGTGTCCAGTTGCAATACATTGCTCCCCCAATAGCCCTGGTTCTCCTGACAGACCACAATCTGATACTTTTGGGTCAGGGAAGGACAAGTGTGTATCTGACACTGCTTAAATTATTGCCACACAGTAAGTGTGACAAACACCATAGCTGGGAGAGGGCATGGGCTATTGAAAAAAAAAGTACTCAAGAATGCAACAAGGTTTATTTATTATTTATTTTGCTTACCATTTTTCAGATACTGAAAGAACTTGACCTTATAGTTACTGCCAAAAAATATTAATAGTTGGATTTTTTTGTACTCCCTTTAAAGAGGGGATTTGGAGGTTGTCTTTTTGGAGGGGGTGGGAAACTAATTGCCTCACTTAAAGCAAAAAGGACCTTTTTTTTCACACAATAGGGATCATATTTCTATTATCAGGTCAGTTTGTAAAGAAAGTTTGAAAGAAATGTTGCCAGAGAATCCAAATCCAAGTCAATACATTGTCTTATCAACATCAACTCTACTTTGAAAAAGCAATACCCATTTCACAGAAACTGAATCTATTGATGTAAAGATGGAGGAAACATTCTCCCAAAAGTAAACATATTTTAAATTTTTTAGATTTTTTTTGTTCTAGTTTTTTATTTTTGAACTGGGTTTTATACTATACTGTGTATCATATGTCTGAAACTGCTTCAAAGGAAGAAAAATGGTTTCAATATATATAAAGAATTTCTTTCCATATGTCATCAGAAAAAAAATAATGTTTTGACAACTGTTTTGTCATGAGGCAAGATTTGTATGTTCTGAGATGCAGTAACATGTCATCAGCTAAGCTAGTGAAGAGCAGCAGTTCTAAGCAGCCAGTGAGGATGGCTGGTTCAAAAGAATTCTACTTTTTGAAAGCCAGCTGCAATGCCATTTTTCATTTAGCTGGTGACTGACAGTCAACATTTCTCTTTGGATTCAAATAAATATGATCTATATAATGATTTCTTAGCATTTTAGTGTCCATTCTTCCTCTCTTGTCCAGGAATTCTAGGCTATGTTATGTTCCTGACTGTGACGTTTGGGATCTGGTTTTCTTCCTTTCCATTTTTAAAGATGACCTTGCTGGTAAATCTGCTTTCAAAGGTCCCTCAGCTCCATTTAAAATATGGACCTTTAAATGTGGTCTTTAATAGTTGTGAAATGTTCTCATAAATTCCAAGCTATGTATTTTCTATATTGTTTCTTTATGGTTCATTTAGTGTGACATTATATAAAAATTTCTAAAAGGTATTTCCTTCTCAATCACTTTTGAGTGAAGTGTCTGAAAAAAATCACTCTTAAAACTTTTTGTTTGAGCCATTAATTAGCTCAGTGCTTGTTAACTGCTGCTGTAGCTTTTGATTCACTGGCATGAGCACACTTCTGGTGTGATGGATGTGCTGTAAAGGCTTAGATAGATAGGCTTAAATGCATTTGCATGTCAAAGCAAAATGAGATATGGCATTCACTTTCAAAATGAACTTTATGGGATAATAATTTATAGAAATAAAGGTGTTGTTCCGGATACTAAAGCTGTGTAAGTAAATACAAATAATGCTCTGTGTGTTTTATCAGCCTTTGTCAGCATAACCTTTAACATAAAATTAAGAAAAATTCAGTGTAGTATTTTAAGATAAAAGGGGCATTATCATAAAAGCATAAATAACAAGCCAAGAATTTATGTAGGTAGCTATGAATAAAGATACAAAGGTTTCCTGAACATAAGAAAGAGTCTGCTGTGAGGGAAAATCAAAAAGCCATGTGGAAGTAGAAGGAGCTACTGGAAATCAGACCCCTTGAGATGGGCAGGAATTCAATGGTTCTGGTTTACTTTGACTCTTCTCCTATAAAATAAAAAAATGTTTTAATATTGCCTAACAGTTTTCTATGTGAATTATGTATAACAAATTGCAGTGTAGAAAGCTTTTCACCTAATGGGAATGAAGAACCAAGAAGAAAAACCCAAGCAACAGAAAATGAGGAGGGACATGTGTGGAGGTAACACATCACCAGTCACCATCCTCTTTCTTGCCCTGGTGAAATCTCAGGTCTTAGGACACTTGTGTCTTCCAAACGTCCTGTGGCACTGTCATAGCTAACACAGTGTGGGTGCAAGGCTTCCAGGTGCCGTGAGCATGTCCACCTGCACTAACTCATCAGGAAAGTGGCTACAGTGAGCTGAAGGGTCACATCTACCAGAACAGCACAGGGTACTCACCACAGTCCAAGCAGGCTGCTACAGGACACAAAGTGAACCCAAGGAGGTGGCTGGGTGAGCTCATGCTGACCTCTGAGCAGTCACCACCTGCATGAACCCTCTCTGAAGATCTCTGCATGCCACGGTGGTGCATGAGGTCCTGCAGCTGCAATGTTGGATACAGCTTTGAAGCTGCTGAGGGATTAAAGGCAATGAGGTGCTCAGATGCCACTGTAATGAAAGGGCTAGAACAGTATTTCAGAGAGGAAAAGCAGCCCGAGAGCAATGGAGAAACCACAACTGATTACTGCCCTTGGTTTTGTTGGTCACCAGGAGATATAACATAGCAGCAAGAAGTGACATCTGTTATTTGTCCACAATGAACAGTGCTACTGCTGGAGTGAAAACCCATCCCGGGGCTGCAGTTTTGCATGAAGGCAGCAGGCTGGGTGAGTGCCTGGCTCAGCCTGGGCAATGCCAGCAGGTACCAGCCTCTGGCAGAGCACAGCTCCTCCAACCTGCCTGCTCAGAAAAGTAGCAAGGAACAAAACAGCATTAGTAAGGCTATAAGTAGATGTCTCAGAGAATTATCAGGGACATTGATGAATCACACAGGCATTTAGAACATGCTCCATGGGAGCTGAAAAGTGAAAAAGCAATTTCATTCTGTAGTAGGTTTTCAAAATACCTGGAGGTAGACATTTCCCTGGGTCAGGGCCCAGTCTTGCCAACTTCCCTTCTTCAAACTCCTTCTCTATTTAGTTCTTTCTTCTGGTGCGCTTGTATGTGATATAATAATAACACATTTAGGTAAAGAAGGTTGCCACTGACAGCAGTAGCACCAAGACTCAGTTATGGGAGAATTGTGTAGTACTTTTATTTGGTCATTACAAGTAAAATTAATGAAAGGCTGGAAGGATAGTATTTGAAAGAAATAACAAATGCTTTTTAAAGGTGGATAAATCTAGTAAATAATCACAGCCACAAAAAAAAAAATAAAAAAAAGAAAATGTCACTTTACATTCTGCAAAACTTTATATTTTTAAGAAAACAGAGACAGCTGGGTTTTGGCAGTCAGCATTAAATGCAACTGTTGTGTTGCTGTGCATCATCTCAGGACAGAAAAGTATTATATAATGCTTTTAGTTAATGTATTCTACTTATGTCAGTCAGTAAGTGATAGCATGTCCTATCTAATTAAATCCAGTTTTCATGTGCATCTCTTCATTTGCTTACTGTGCAAATAATGGAAGCTAACATTAAAGTATTAAAATCAGATAAAATTGCATTTCATATTAATACAGTGTGTGGAAATGTATAATTTAAAATATATCTTATGAAATGTAATCTCTTTTACATATTGCATACAGCTCCAATATTGATCAAGATATTCCCGGGAGTGTATGATGAGAGGAGAAATGGAGTATTTTATCCTTCCTCTAGGGATAAGCTAGCTTATTGCTGATCTCTCACACTGCTTCTTTGAATTAAACTGGTTCTTTGGTTTGTTTTCTTGTTGTTGTTTATAGAAGGTTAGTTTCAAAAAGGAATATCAGAATTAACTTCTCTCTAGTCAGATACTTTGCAGAGCAGTAGGTGGGCAGTAGGTGGGCAATCTGCAGCCTCTTCAGCTCTGTCCATTTTCTGGTCCCACTGGGATCAATTCCTAAGACAGACTTTGCTTTATTTTCCCACTTTCAGACAAACAAAGGCCCAGGGGAGCCAGCATTGTCTCGCTGACAAAGGCACAGAGTGGCTGGACTGGGTTTGAGGGCTGCCCTCGGCAAGGGGAGGGCACTGTGATGTGCTGCAGAACAGACAAGAAGTTACTGCCTCTGAGTAGGGAGCGCCTGGACACCTCGGATGGACAGGTCATGTTGTAGCTGCACTTTAACTTTGCCTGCAGTTTGAAAATTCAGCTGGTTTAGAGACAGAAAAGGCTTTAAATTACCTTCCTGAACATTGTGTCTTTCAGATGGGTTCACATGTCATTCACATTGGTGTAAATCCTCTGAAGCCAATGGCAATTGTGCTGGGCACAAATGCAGTATGAATGAGGTCCTGTATCACATGTAGGGTCTTCTCTTTTTTGGAACCTACCATGCCAACATTACCTATTTGCGACTAAGAATTTGCTTTTTAAATTATTATTTTTTTACAGAAACATTCAAACATAATCATCCTGTGCTACCTACACACATATTTTTAATTGAAAGTCTTTAAAATCCTTCTGTCTTGTTCCTGTAAATATCCATATAGGTATACTTGAGGCAGGCACTATTAAAATTAAGAAGTACTTTCAAATTTAAGAGACACTATAGGATTAGAGCCTTACATTCTAATATCCAACATCAATGCTTCAAAGAAATTTATTCAGACTTGTACATCAGCAATATGTAAAGTGGCAGGTGTCCTCCTACATAGTTATCTGGTGTCTGGGGACCAAAAGCAAAAATTAGCGATGTAGGAATCTGAAAACTGAAATTAAAAATGTGTTCATAAAAAGATGGCATGAACATTGCCTATGTCACTGGAACAATAACTATTATAGTTTTCAGGTTTTTTTGCTTTTTCATTAAACAGGCAGTTAAAAATGTTCAAAGAACATTATCTGAGAAAAAAAAAACCTTAAATCTTTTCATTCAGTGTTATGTTTTCCTTTAGAGAAACAAAATTGTTTGCCAAATGTGAGATGATTTCTTTGTTTAAATCCTGACTGGCAGGAAAAAAAAATCTGCTCTCTGCTAAAATTATCTAATTTTGTAGCTGTCTCAAGGATGTGTCTCCTTTTATCAGATGATGCCCTTTCTTCCTGGCTAGTGGAATACTCACTGCACTCCACAAACAGTCACTTTGCATTATGTAGATTATTTTCCAAGAAAAGTGAAGAAGCAGGCTTTTGACAATGATGGAAACAATGAAGTATGAAGAAATCAGAGAAGATCAAAGGTGCTCATTAGTTTAGATGGTAAGAAATAGAGCCGTTAACAATAACACAGTATCTTTCCTGTTACTCTTTCATACTCTATGAAATTCCATAATTGTTGCATCAGAAAATGTCTCATTTACTTTTCATTAATCAAATATTTAAAAGAAATCCTTATGCTTCATATCACATGTAGTAGAGGGACACCCTCATTTATTGTGTTCCTTTGATGTATTTTTTTATTACTTGAAAGGCTAATTCAAATTGCAGAGGTTTTATGAATATTTTATAGACTCTGTGTTCTAAAGGATCAGAAATATCATTTTGTGATATGCACTGGGCTTACAATTCTGCTGTGCTCAAACTAAGCCCGGCAGAGGAATAGGCTGTGGAAGCAAAAAAACAGTTGAATCATCTTCCATATTCCTGTACTTTTAGACAGAGCATTCCTAGAACAGCTACAGGTGCCTCCCATAGGTATCCAGTAGAGCACATCTATAGTGCAAAGTAATTTATTTTTCCTGTCTCTTCTCTGGTAAGACATACCTTTTTTCAGGGAGAACGTAATTCAGGCAACTTCATTTTATAATCATTGACTTAGTTCAACTTAAAACTAATTTTGATCTTACTTATTTTCTTGCATTGAATTATAAATGTCTGCAAATCTCCTAGTATGTGGTTCAGCAGTTTTAATATTACTATTTCCTGCTCTATTTGAGGTTGAAGGATAACAATAATACAACTTGTTTAATTAAATTTTTACTGCTTTTTATGTCTGCTTATGATAACCAGACTTGCTGTATAGATACTGAATTGTTTTTATTTAGTAGCACATCAACAGCTACTAAATTTTATTCACTATTGACTTTCTCCCTGTATATCCTGCAAAACAAAAAGGGAGCAATGTGTTTAAAAAATTGTAAGGGAATATTCTGGGCCAAGGAGTAGATACATCAGTGAAGGACAGATAAAAAGTACATTAAAATATATCCTCAGCATCCACAGCAAACAAAAAAAGCATACTGAAAAAGCTAGCCAGAATACCACTAAAACCCACAATACATATGGAAATTGCTTGTTTGTAATAGAATGGATACGGTCTCTTTCTTTAATAGTGATAAAAACCTCATCAAGCCATTTCTGCTTGCCCGTACAAGGTCTGTGTCACCCATATGGCTCAGAAGACTTGTGAACCACTTCAGGCAGTGGGTCTCAACTACACTGCAACAGGGTTGAAAAACTAGTCAGTCATCCTGTCCCACAGCCGATGTTCCCCTTGGTCATAGCAATTTTGCATATACCATCTAAACCAGTGTATCAGTATAAATGGTTTCATCACTTTTTGTGCTTACTTGAAGTACAAACTTACCAATGCTGGTTAATTGTGACATTGCTGATTTGCAAATGTATGCAACTCTCCTACATTTTTCTCGTGCTGTCTTCCAATACTTCTTTCTCACTGTGCATCAGTACATGGGACAGGATCCTATTTTCAATAGGGTTTATTGCCTCCTATCCTTGCAAAGCCATTAGCTAATGGAAAAAAACGGTGATGGATCTATGTGTCATGCCCCGAGACATACATACCACAGTTTATTCTGTTGGAGTTTTCAATCATTTAACACATATAAAGACTATGCTGAAAAGTGAGATTCCAATGCACAGACCAGCTATGAAATAGCAGACTTACTGGTATTTTTTCTTCTCAAACTATTCCCTCAGATACTGAGGGAACAGGGAAGGGAAGAAAAATCTGCTACAAAATAAAGAATCTCCCAACTCAGGCTAAGGGCAGAGACATTCATCTGGTTCTGTGACCCAGATCAGACATGATCAGACCTAGGCAGATGGATCAGACAGAAGCAGAACAAGCCCAACAATAAAAACTTCAAATAAATCTTCCAGTCTATGTCCCAAGCTCTCCAGTACAGTTACTCTCTAAGTTTTAAAAAGGAAAGCACAAGAAGCAAAGCCATTTGCCTATCTTTTCACTGAATCCCTGCATTATACTTTCTTTTATACAAAGCAGGCTAAATCTAATGACTGTACAATCTTACAACCCACAAGGCATTTTCTGTCTATAAGCAGAGATCAATTTATAAAGTACCAAGGAAAAAAAGGCAGCCCAGAGCAGGATGCAAAAACAACTGTAAGCTGCCTGCCCTCTCTCAGGTGCTCTCCTTTTGGGCAAGAGCACCTCCACACTGGAGATAGAGAGTGAAAAAATAGTGATGAGATGAAGTCATCCCTTCAGAGAACAGTAATGTCATCCCTAAAACTTTCCTGAAGTGTTCTACTTCACTGATTTTAGGGCACTCAAAATTTATTTACAGCACATCAGAATTTAAATAAAAGACTCAGTCTGTGCCAACTTTTAAATGATTTCTTGTTCTTCAAGATACTGGCTACCTGATACCAAATCCACATCCCTTTATTTGTTTTAAGAAGACCTTACAGACCTAGAAGTCATTTTCCCACTCTATCAGAATTCTACAAAGGACATGAGAAAGGTCAGAAGAAAAGCTCTGGTTTCTCTGACTTTGACCATACAGCTCTCCAAAAAGCATATTGAATAGCATTGCACCCAAACAGAGAAACATCATACCATCACCTTTTTAATCTATGATGGATGGCATTATATGGCAATAACAGAGCAATACAATAGCAACCTTGTCTTCTTCTGGGTTTCATGTAAATCAAATCCCCCAAATGAAGCCCAATTTATAAAGGAAAACAAAAAGAGCTGAACTTTAAATGCTACTATTATTTAAGTGTGCCAGTTAGAGTCCTGCAAGGTGTCCCTTTTTATCTGAAAGAACATGCAAGTTCAAAATCCAAATTCAGATAACCATATACTTTTCTCAGGGTGCTCTGGTTGCTTTGGTGAGTCTTGGGTTCCTGGTTACCCAGATCAGGAGTCAGACCAGAGAAGTAATGGTGAAGTTTGCATGGCCCTGGCTTCATCTCCCCTGGAAACCAGAGTGCAGGGACCAGAAGGAAAGATTTTAATAGTTTACACCCGGGTCTCACCTGTGTACATAAGGCTTTCCAAAACAGTACTTCTCATAGGCAGACATCCTTCCAGCTAACATAGTGCAAAAATCCTGCTGTACAGCAGAATAATATTCTGAAGATGTGCTTAAATTTGGGAAGTAGTCGTAATAACAAATTACAAAAATATTATCTATCTATAAATATACCTCTGTAGATTTTCTTTAAAGAAACTTGTAAGAACTGAGCCGTGCTTATTTCATAACTATGCTGCAGAAGCCTTCCTTAGATGTCTCCATACTACACGGAAAGCACAACATGAAGGTATGATGAGGTTTAGGAGTGACATGTAGACATGTGTTCTGTCCTAAGCAATTACAATCCTTTACAGAAGGAACTGTGAGTTAAATTAATTGATATGTTCTATGTGTATTTGGTGCTTTGTGACTTTTCAAATGGATAGAAGCACAACTACACATTGTTTAATAACAGTTCAGCAGGAAGGAGGTATCTGTATGCAAGATGAAGTGTGCCTGTGAGAGGAGGAACTTTCCTGTAAATCTGCAAAATAAGATGGAGATAAACTGTGGGTTAGACGAAGTCTAATACCACAGTAAGTGATATCATAAAAATAAATAATTTTTTAAGTCATAAAAATAGAAAAGTCATAAAATGAGAAAAAGAATGAACTGCATTTCTGAGCAGTTTAGAAGAAAAAAAAATATTAATCCAATCCCTTAGAGCAAGGAAGTTAGAAATGGTTTATACACAAGACTGACAATGACAATAAAAATGAAAACCAAACTATGGCCTTTATTATTCTCCCCACTTAGAGACATGAAAGATATCTGTGCCTATTTTGTGTTTACCAACACTCCATTTTCTGAAAGGTGTAAATATTGATAACTAAAACAACAATGTTAAATCATAAAAAAAACACTGTCAAATGAAGAATATTCATCAGGCTCACATCTCAGAAAACAAACTCTCCATACAGATGGCTGCAGTCCAGTCATGCTGCTGTTGCTGTGGAATTTCTCAATGTGGTGGAAATGGACAGGTTGGAGATTTTGCAGTTTTCCTAAAGGCATTTTAGACTTCACAGGCACCTCTCCAGGGACCCTGTTGACTGAGGTCTTTGTTCCCCTCACCAAGCAAATCAAATGCAAATTGAACTCTTTACACGGCAGGTTCAGTAATGAACAGAAAACCAACTGTTTGGTTGTCTTAAACTAGTAAACAACAAACTCCCAAATCTCTGTGTAAGTACTCAAAGGTTGAAATGCTTGTGCCTAGGTGTAAAACACGCAAAGTCTTTGATTTGTACAGAGCAATTGCTTAGTCCCATGTAGTACTTATTAATTTCTTTGATCATGAACAGCAATGCCTCTCAGATTTGCATTATCACAGTGCTAGAGGCAAAAAGCTCTGTAGTTGCTTTCTTTTTAGATAACAAATGATGTCATTCACATTTTATAGATAAGAACAATAGCTACAGAGAACTGAGCTGTCCTGCCTAAGGTCACAGAGGAATGAATTAGTCTGAGCTGGTTATCACTTATTTTAGTCACATAAGAGAATTTGCATCTCAGGTATGAACTATTTATCTTAAAATGTGTCATGAAATAAAGAATAAAGACTCAGCAACGCTGTCATAATTCCACAGAAAGACATCTTGGCAGGGTGAACCATCACAAAGTGAAGTTCTGTAACAACAGGATGTTTTAACAAGAGCAAGATTAGAGGCTCAATATTAGAGAAAGCACATAATAAATAGAAGATTACTGAAAACTTATCTAGTTTCAAAAAGAAGTGGATATGGTGCAAATCATATCACAGGTTTCAGATCCTTACGAGTGCCTTGGTATCAGGTTTAGAAATAACAATTCTGATTTTGGCTTCCTGTTGCAACCTTGTGAAACTCGCCCCTTTTACATTTTGATGTGAAAACCAGTCTGACTTATTTCAAATTTTTTGAGGCTTTTAAATTCCCAGACTCAAATAAAGACTCAGGACAGCTAAAACAGCAACACAGCTAAAACAGCAAACTTCTACTGAATATACAAACTTGAGTATTTAGTCATAAATGTTTCCGTAGAAACCATAATCTGCACTGTTACAGTAAACATACTTGCTCACTGAAGCTGAGCTGTAGGACTCACCTAGCACCATTACTTATTGCTACTTTATTGGGGTTTTTTTGTCATTGTCAAATTTTCTGGAAGTGATTTTGTATCACTTTTCAGATACTTGCTATACTTGTGACTCAAGAGATTTAATTACTCTGAATAGTGTATTTCTGCGAAAGGCTTCTTGTAAATGATGCTAATGGAGATTTCTTATTACAGATAACAATTTGTAATCTAATAGTTGATAATGCCTAACCTAGTTACATTGAGATGTATTAACTTTGTATAGATTTGTTTTCAATATATTGTTTTACATGTCATTAATTTCAAATATTTTTAAATTTCAGATGGTTTGGTCATTCAGAATGCATGCTTGCTTTGAACATCATTATTCTAACTAATGGGTAAGTTTGCAATTTTATGGTCAGATGCACAGAAATAACAGACATTTTTATTCTCCCATAAAATGTAATATGAATGGCAATAAACAGCTCAACTAGAAAACTTATTGTTAATTTTAATTTGATTTATGTCTTTTTTAATACTATGTTTTTAGTGTCCTCTTTAATTTTTACAGTTTATGGTGAGTTTTGGTACTAGAGGTTAATTCCTGTGATAAAAAAAACTAGCACATGCAATAGAATGTATAAACAAAGATTAATTTTATTGCAGAAATACTTCATCTTCTAAACTTTATGATGAATAAAATCTAGTTATAAACTGTAATGAAATAGAGCTTATTTCCTAGACTTGCAGAAATTCTTAGAATGAGGAGAAATGGGAACCCCACTGGCAATGAATACTTGGTGATGCACAGGATTACCTACACTTTTCCAAGCACTTCCAAACTCTGAGTTCACACAGCTACTGATGCTTCTCTGCCAAGGCAATTTAAAGGCTGAGCAGTGCCTCAATATTGACCCTGAGCCCATGGGAGAGTGGAAATGGCAATTATACACATTTGCTTTACACCCCTTCCTTCTGTCCCATCTCAATAATGGCCTGTTTACATGAAACAACCAAAGATAATCTATTCTTCATAATATTCTTCTGAGTAAAAAATACATAAACCAGTTTAGTCTGATTGGAGATATGTGTCTACATCGGACAGACAAACTGACAGACTTACAAGTACCTAGGTCAGATCTCCATATTTGCTGGTGGGATGTCCTTCCAGTGCTTCTCTGACTATTCCTTTCAACAGCTGCCTCTGGAGCCTTATCCAGTGCTTCTTGGACTGAAATTTCCACATAACTAAGGAGGAAGAAAGGTAATTACAGGAGGAACAATGAAAGAGAAAAAATACACTACAAATGCCATTTAATTAAATATTATTCTCATGATACTTTCATGATAAGAACCTTTTGATGCCAATGGCAATAATTTTATCAGGATACAGGAGGAGATCAGTTAGCAACACCAATGTTGCACAACAACACATGAGAACTTTGCTAAAGGCAGAACTAAATACTACTCCATAGAGCTCCAATTAACATAAAGGTAAGGATAAGAGCTGGAATCCTTTCAGATTATATCCATAAAAATAAGGAAAGCTCTTTGAAGGGTTTAGTATCAAGTTACCTTGTCTGGTGCAGGTAATTACATGCTAGTTTACATCTATCAAACACCTAACTACTCATTTTGATTTAGTCTAAGAATTCTGGTTTGAGTCAAGAAGTTCTGGTCCTACAGTCTGTGCTTTTATCTTCCATCTCTTTCAGTGTATAAATGCATACCACACTTCTGTAGATTTGCCTCATAACTCTAAATACCACTGGGGGTTTTTTGTGGGGTTTATTTGTTTATTTGATTTTGGACTGGTTTTGTTTTGCCTTTTTTTTTTCCCCGGCCATCCTCTCCAGGAAGAAAAATTAGTTTTGTTAAACCAGTTAATTTAGAAATGGGCTGGGAAGCTACTGAATTGACAGTAATAACGTATTGTTACATTTGTTCATTTGAATAACAAACTATTTTGATTTCTTGGTAATGAATAAATGGTCACAGAGCTTGCTGTACAAGTTGACTGAAAACCTCAGTCTGTTATCTTTGTAAGCTCAGACTACAAGTGATTTTTACTAGTAATTTGATAGGTCAAATAAAGTTCAAAGGCAGAATGATTTTTATGCACCACATTATCCAACAGTGTGTTATTTTTGAGCAGATTTGAAGCTAAAGGTATGTAAGTATAAACCTAAAGAAAGTAGTCACTTTTGGATTATATTGATCACAATAAATAAAAAAAAAAGTTTCTCAAGATACCAGAAAATAATATCTAGAAGTATTCAGAAAAGCCTTGAATTTATTCATTGAAGTATTTTTAGATACAGTCAGAGAGCTCAGCCATGGTGAGTTGTATTTAGCCTAAGGCTGAACAAGTATTAAGAAGACTCAAGGTGGCTTTATACCAGTTGTGTTTTTTATGAATTCAAGGCTTTAGAAAAGGGCAATTTGGCTTCCTTACAAGTGTTGTGTAAAAGCAGGTTTAGAGCTGTTTAAATCACATCTGTGGGATTTGAGAAGCTGTACAAGCCAGAGACCAGCAGTGACACTTGACTGCTTCCTACATATCACGTTGGGATTTCTAAGAGACTCTTACAGGTCATTGGTTTCCAAACACTGAACAAAGATGACAGCAAGAGGGAGAGGTGAAGGCAGTTTTTTCTACCCATCAGTTTTACAAAGTCTAATCTTATTATATAAAAGTATATCTGCTTTAAGTAATAACTTGATATAGCATTATTTATGATCTAGGAATATATGAATTGGAAAGTAACACATTCATGATTTCTCTCTGCGGTTTTTTATTTATATAAAAGTAAATAAACTAACCTCAAAGAGTCATAGAATGGAACTTCTATGCAAGTGACTTACATTGGTTCATCAGAAAAATGCTCTACAATAACAAAAGCAAGGTACTGTCAAAAATGCCTACCAGATTCTTCAAAGAAATGACTTTGAAGCTTGCCACCTCACTTCTTCAAAACAATATCCAAAAAAATTTCTCTCTAACCAGGATGCAATGCAAGGTATCGTTCACAAGAATGCCATAGAAAGGATCACACTCTTTTACCACCTGGGCAGCTTATCAAGCATCCTGGTATGCATACCAAACCAAGCAAGCTCTTTTCTTTTTTTTTTTTTTTTGAGTGTTTCTGTTAGTTTTATCAAGCAAATGAGCAAAAAGCCTTATAAATCCTTTTTTTATAATGCTCTAGCTGTGCAGATTCTATACAAGAAAAATCTTGCGTTCTTTAATATTTAAAAACTTCTTATAATGCCTTTGTTATAACAGACACAAAGATCACTGTACAGCAAAGGAATTTAGAGTATTCTCTTTTTGCCAGTGGTACATTGCCTGGGGGAGGACTAGGAGGAGGTAATCTGTGTTCAGTCACTCCTTTAGCCTAAAAATAATTGAAATTGAAATTAGAAAATACTTCTTCAGCCTCTGCAACACTGTGAAGGAGTAGAAAAAGTAAGACATGGTTTTCCAAATCCTCAACTATTTAGGAGACCAGGAGTCACAAGTAAACTAGCACATAATTTAAAAATGTATCCCTATAAAAAAGGGATAGCAAAATCAAATTGAGCATAACAGGGATGAAAGAAGCAGCTTACTGGAACCAATAAGTAGCCCATGTAGGATAAATGTACAATATTAATATTAAACATTTTACAATATCATATCTGAATTTCACTTTATTTTTCCATTAATTCAATTCCTGTACTCCCTTTTTGTACAGCCTCTGAAATGGAATACAAACCCAAAATAAACAGTTGAGTGACTATTGAATTATTTCTAACCAAATAACTTCTTATTCAAGCTCAGGTTTCTAACAAATTTATTTCCTCTCTCCCATTTACTGTAAGTTAGGAGAAAATTGGCTGCTTGAGCTCCAATTACAGACCTCTGCTTAAGAAAGATCTATATAATTTATATACTTGCTAAGACAACACCATAGTGCCTCAGTCTCTGAAATGTCTCTCAGGTCAATTAATATTTTCCAGATGAATGGTATTATCACCAGTGAATAGGGATTCCCAGTGCTGGTTTGAAATGGCACTTGGACACTCAAACTGAGAAAGGTACCAGTGCTCAGTAAGGCCCATGGAATCACAACATTTGCTATAAATGTTAAGATTAATCTTGGATCAGAAGGGTCCCTTATCCTGCCAAAAGAGTTTCCTGCAAATGAACCTCAAATTTCAGTCTGAGATGACTCCAAGCCCCTGTTCCCTAGTGACCTTTTATGGAATTTAACAGGATGCAATACGAAGAGTGTTTTTCCCTGCTTGTTTTCATCCTATTATCCTTAAGACTACTTCAGATCATCCTGAACATTTCCATGTTATCACCAGCAACATATTATTGATAATAACACCCCCAGTGAAACTTCCCATTAGTGTTCACTCCTTTCCAGCACTTCCAATGCAATCAAGGTGGACAATGCATGTGCTTGAACCACCACAGCAGTAAGCCAGACACAAAAAGGTAAAAATGTTTCAAGAACTAGAAAGATTAAAAAACCCAGCCAACCAAAAAAAAAAAGAACAACCCAAACAATCAACAAACAAAAAAAGTCCACTAAAAAAATTCCCGAAACCACTTACAGAAGTCCATTATATTTGTGCCTGGAAAAAAAAAAATTACTGGACCAGACATGTATCCTTCCAAACTTTTATGGAGATAATAAACCAAGAACTGAATAGTATGTTCTGATCATCTGTTTTAGGTAGACTCAAAGTACTTGCCTGGCAAAATTATTGTTTTATATAACAGTTTGTTCTTTTTGTTTTGATTAATGACCACGTTAGTTTCTAGGTAGCAACAGTTCCTACAGCTACGTTGCAGAAACCACATTTTTTGGAACTGTTGTTACCTGCTGGTGAGAAAATGACTGTCCTGCCAATGCATTTTACAGAAAGCAATTAAATGTTGTTCTAAAATAGAAAGTGTCTAGTGCTGTTTTTAAATATGTAAGAATTTTCAAGCATCCTGTTCTTGTTTTTCTAATTCAATTGCACTAAACCCATGCAAATTTTCAGACAAGATAAATTGCTTTTGTTTGAAATTAATTTACTATATAAACACGTATTCTCTCCAAATATCTTTGGAAACACTCATACTTCCTCACAACTCCTTTTGGTAGCTCAGACAGTTTTTACAGCTTGACTTTTTTTTTCAGGCTCAGTGCAGTAGAAGTACATTGTGAGCATCTCTTTTAGTGTTTAATCTTTTTCATTTACGGAGTTTGGTCACAGAACAAGGACACATGAAAACAGAGCTTCATTTCACAGGCATATGAACCAAAATGGCAGTTTTCAGATAAGGAAATTGAACAGACTTTGACTGTTGCAGGAGCTTGAATACTGTTGTGCCTTTTTCTGTCTAAATCAAAAGCAGAAAGCTGGCAGAGCTAATTTTGATGGAGAAGATGAGTTGCTGTGAAATGTGATGGACAAACACAACCCACAACCCACTGTTTCCATTTCTTCAGCTCTCACGTAGCTTAGTAAGACTCAGAACAACATCTGCAACCAAGTACCAGCCGCTGATCCAACTTGTGTTTCAAAGTAATTGAATTAGGACAGAGGAACATTAGGAAAATGCTGACGTTTCCATACCTTTTTAAACAAATGTCTTCAAATTTTTAGCATGTCTTTAAAAAACAAGAAGGGCTAGGAAAACAGGACAGCTAATTTTTAAGTCACTGTGCTTTGAATGCAAAAACTGGGAACCAAGTCTTTAAAATATGATTTAAGATCTACAGCAGGAAAGAAGGTGCTTTGATTTCCCATTGCCAAATGTTAGAGCTGCACGTGCAAAAATCTCTTAAAAAACTGCATGAGCTGAAAAATGCCAAAGTGGTAGCCAGATTCTGAGACGGCATCTGCCAGAGTTTTGTGTTGAGTTGTGTCAATTGGACATATGGATTTAGTTATATTATGTGAGAAGAGTTTGGTGCACAGAAATTGTACTTCTGTAAAAAGCCAAGCAATATAACTCAGGGGAGCCAGGAGAAAAAAAAAAAAAGAGTCTTTCAAACTATAAGGCAGAAAGTGAAAGAAAAGATCAGAGAGTTGTGGGATCTTCTGTCCTGTAATAAAAGGAAAGTAAATTTCTCAGAGTATTCATGAATAAACCTAGAGCTTAGTGACATATTTCAAAAATAAATCACAACAATCTGTGTACAGAAAAGGTTAACAAGCCAGTCTGCTACTACAAACTTATTTAGTTTTTTCTAAATCCTATTATTGTGGTTTTAATTGTTGGTTTTGTTGTTTCTGGTTTTGCCTGTTTTCTTTTTCAGAAGAAACTTCTTACTGTATTGGCCCAGAGACAAATCTATTAGCACAAAGGACATTCCAGAAGTAAGTAAAGCCAACAGCAAACACCAGAGGTTTTTCCAGTGAATGGGTGGAGAGAACACAGCCTTCCCACCAGAGATCCAGCCAACACTTCAAAAGCTTCCACTCCCAGTTCCGTATCAACCATGGGGTAGGTGGGGGCTGGTTTTCACTTTTAACATCTTGCTTGCTGAGCCTTCAGTTTGACTTTTATGCTTTGAGCCAACATCTTCCTCAATTTCCCAGCTTCTGGCTGCTGTTGCACATCTGTGAATGTGTCCTTATGCTTGCTCTTTCCCAAAATGTATGGCTCTGGAAGGAGATGAGAGCAGATCACCTCTGTTACTTTTCTCTCATGCAGATCTTACTAAGAGAGTGATTAGTTGTGGTATTAGTTGATTATTGTTCAGAATGGTGCAGGCCAGAAACACCTTTCCTGGAGACTTAAAACTTGCTTAGGACTTTCTACACCTACTATTATTCTAATTCTTTGCAAATGATTTGCTTGTTTTCAATCCACATGATCTACAGATGCTACCAGATGATGTAATCTGTATAACCAGTGACTTTCTGACATGCTTGGTCTGATTAGAATGAAAAAATCTTTGCTGATGCTTTACTTATTTCAATTAACACTCATCCAAATTCTTCTTGCAGTTAGATCTTCACTGTATTTCCGTATCAATGGAGCTGAAAAACATACAGAGCAATGTAAACACAGCCTGAACATTCCTGACAAGATCTTTTCATACTAGCTGCTAAATTACCCCTATGATCCTCCAGTCACATCACTGTGTCAGGAACTGCAGTTTCTCGATAATTCATACTTGCCTTTTTTCCTGAAATCACTGCCAAAGAACAAATTAAAAACGGTAAAAATATCAGGATCCTAAAAATGGCACTGTAAGACAAATCTGACAAAAACTGGAGGTTTTAAGCTCTCAGTGTGATTCCTTCAGCCTAACCGAGGTTCAAAACCAACCTTGTATTTATTATGAAGTCTTAGTGTTTCCATATTCTTTCTTCATGCAGCTGTGGGCTCAGGACTTCTAAAAAAAGACTAAGACATGGAGAAAGACAATCAAGCAAACAGGACTGGCAGTGCCCAGCATAAGGCTGGGAAGCTGTGATGCAGCACAGGAAAACTACAGAGCAACTTTGAGTGATGACTTTAACGAACTCTGTCTTTGACCTTAACTCAGTCTTTCTAATTATTGTGATTTTCTTTCCTTTTATTGTGGTTTTTTCAGAATGTATCTGCACTTTACAAATGCACCGTTTGCTTCAGTAGAAAGAGACAAAACAAACAAGCAAAAAACCAAGCCAAAAGTACAACCCCAAAGCTTGAAACTACATATTAGATGTAGAAACGGCCAAATTCCTCTCGCTCAGACTTCTCTCTTATTCCCAGCCCTGTGTTCAGAAGGGAGAAAGCAAAAAAAAAGTTGGCCACGTTTCTATGGTGCTTCATCCAACCCTGCCAACCCAACCAAAGCCTGGTAGTGTCTATACATATACCCAGGCAATGTACCAGCCCCTACAGCTGGTCGGGTCTGCCAACAAGCCCATATTCCTAGGGAGCTGCTGGAAGTGCTGTGCAAACCAGGTCTGGACACTCAGTCTCCCTTCCCCCAGGAAAGGGTATAGTTCCTGGTGAAGTGAAAGACAAACTATTTTCACACCAGCTTCATACTATTTCTGTATTATCTATAAAAAAGTTGGAAGATTTATAATACTTTCTTTAGTAGTAAAGTACAGAGGGGAAGGAAAAGCCACTTTTTGTTTCTTTGGTCTTTTTATGATCTGAAACCAGCATCTGCCAAACAGGTTATCATTCACATGTACAAATGAGCTATACTGCAAGATTGAAAAATTAATTAAACCATTGTTTATTCAATTACATGCTGTGTCCCTTCTCTACCTAGATAAACAAACTGAATAAACTTCTGAAAGCTCTCAGCCTGAAGAGTCTGAATCCTATTATCAGCTGTTAAACATTTAGAAGGCTACATTCCACAAAGGGATATTTCCAAGGACCTGTGGTACTTCTGAAACAGCACATTTAAAATATTTTGGCATTTTAAACAAATTTGCCTTGAAATTTTCAAGACCCTAAATAGGCCTACAAAATAATTAACTTCCATTTAATTTTTTTCCAGCAATTTTTATAAAAACCAAGGGGAATCATCCAATAAATAGAGATACTGTGCTTGGCAATGTAATATTTTCTTACCTGAGATCACAGACAATATGGAACAGTGTGAAAGTCCTCTCTACCTCACCCAGAGCACTGTAACTAGGTGTAATTTCAGATCAGACTTCAGAAACTGCACTCATTAATCAATGGTGAAAGTAAGAGCAAGGCTCAGGGCCAGGACCAACAGCATTTACAATCAGAATAAGTTATGAGAGGCAAAGCAGATGTACTTGAGCACAGAAACCACCTGGCAAGTGTCACTTTACAGTCCAGCATGTGCAGAAATGCCTTCAGAAGTGATGAAGTTTACAGCACCACTGGAATCACAGACTTTACTACACGAGAAACTGGCAGCAATAGGAGCTGCAGGACAGAACTTCCACTGGCCAACCCCACCTTTTTGAAGGGGGGGGGGGGGAAGAAGCTCATGTATTCAGAGGTTGAAACCAGAATATGATATGCATGTGTCGTAGAGACATCCACTGGTTCAGCAGCTTCAATCTTCAGCACTGAAGCTAGTGTTTTAAATTTATATTTGGCTTTTGGACAGAGATTTTATGAAGAAGGCTAGCCAAAAAGACATACTGAGAAAAAATATATACCACATAAATTTCCATCTTCAAGTGGCACCAAGCATACAGCCTATGAAAGGGTTCTCAGCTTCAAAAGACAAAACAAGATAAAAAAATATTGTCGCTATTGAGTAAAAAAACAAAGTTAAAAGAACAACAAAAATAAACAGACTACCTACTCTTTCTGAGGAAGCAAAGAGTCCGTATGTGAAGTTTTATACCATTGCACTCTTCTGTTATTTCTTTATCTGTAAATAAACTCTTATTTTACACAATGTTCAAAAAAGAACAGCAGTTTTCCAACTGACTGGATAAAGGCTTCAGAATCAGAAATCTGAATCCTATGTGAGCCCATTCCCAGTTTTTCTTCATTATTTATTATTTATGTGATTTTGCCACGAGGAGGAACATAGCATGGCTCTGTCCCAGAAACAGTCTGGAGACTGACATGGGCAGGTTCAAGACGGTTGTTGATGCAAAATAACATTTTTCCAGTGTAATGCACCTCTTGATTTTACACAGGATGCAATAACCTTTGCTCAGCAGTGAGCATGGCAAAGCATCACACAGATGCTAATGCAGTCTGAAAATTTGTGTGGCACAAATAAGAGTTGACTTTTGCAGCAACAATGATAATACAAAGGCATGTCAGTCCCCTGAGTCCAGGTGAATCGTACATTTTTTTCTTCTGTGTCCTGTAACAAGAGGACAGATCCTGCTCATAGCAGAGCTCAACTAGTTTAGCAGGGATTATTTAAACCAGCAACTTTGGGCTTAGCCTGTGCCATGGGAGCTGAGAGGTTGGGTGAGCAGGGAGCTCCCCAGAGCCATCACTGTTCCCTGGTCCTGTTGGTGGCAGTACCAGGTTCTTGCCTTGCACCATCAGGCCCAGGGCCCAAGTTCTATTCAGCACAGAACATTTGCCAACAACAGTTATTCTCAATTTTTGGAAGTGTGCGGGTCCCTAGCAAAGTCACAGCCGTCTTTGACCAGTTTCACACACGTGTACGATGCTGCTCTGCTTTCCAGTACGTGAGTCAAAGGCTTCCTGTCAATGTGGGAGAGATGATGGATTTGGCAGAGGAGTGTCAGGAGGGAAAGAATCATAGTTTAAGCTCAGATGCACAGAGATATTTATTCTGATACTTGAAACTGAACACTGTTTAGATTACAGCTCAGATTTCACAGCATCAATGTCCTTTAGTCCTTCTTGAACAGAGCAGGCAGAAATCTGACTTGGGTGATTAACTCGTGTTATTAAAGTTTAAAGAAAATAAGTACAACCCAAATGAAAAACCTCTCGCTGAGACTGAAACCAAGAATTCAAACGTGCCACTGCTCTGAAAACTGAGCAGCCAGAGCTTTGCCTCTCTGACCCCCAGGGGCAGCAGCAATGATCTGCACTTGCACTTGAAGGCACTGTAAATCATCTGCCTGGGGGAATATTGTACCAAGTTCAATAGATCAGATTAGTCCTTACTGTCTTCAAAGCAGATTTACTAGGGGACTAATGGGATTTTGGGCCTTCCATCTCACTCAGTGACACTTTCACATGCAGCGTTATGCATATTTCTGAATAAATGACATACCATTCAGAGAAGTAACTCTTGTGCATCAGATCTGGACTTGGTTTTCTTTTGTCACTGCAGGTGTACTACAGAGTTCAACCAATAGCACATGTAACAGTTATCCTTACTCTACTAGTGACTGCCCATGAACCTCAGTCTTATCAGGAGCTGGGCTGCATCTCTCCTGAGAGACCAAATCTCTTCAGACATGCCCTCTAACTTTCCCATTCAGTACAGAAGGAAACAAAATGCAAAACAGGCATGAATTTCTACCTAAGCAGGCTTGCAGCCTCAAGTCTGTAAAGACTGAAATTTCTATAGCTGACATTAAGAAAGGCACAGACATATATGCTACTGAGTCAACTTTAAAACCAGACCTGTTTTGGAAGGGGGCAAATGCAGCAAAAACAATTTTGCAGGCCACCTGCCTAAAAACAGAGAACCAGAGTTTCCCTGCTCTCTGCTCTACCACACAATCCCCCTGACAACCTCAGCACTCTAGAGAGATGCACTAGAACTGCTTAAGAGAATGGGGGGGTTTTCCATTATTTTAGATTGAAGGTTGCCATTCTCCTCCTCTTCTTTCCATGCTCCATTATTTTTTGAAGAACCCTGCTTTCCATGCAATGCTGTGGAACAATGTTGATCCAGTGGTGGTGATTTTTTCTAAAGGGGTAACCTTTGGGACTCTTTCTGGGTCTTTAATAACCTTAAAGCAGCATAAAGAAGGGTTTACGATACAGGCTACTGACCTATTTTTGATATTTATTTCTACAGAATGACCTTTTTCTTTGCTTGAAGTTTTACTCTGCTGATTCCAACTATTCTCAAAATATTGTCCTAGAGCCGAAAAGAAAAATGGAAGATGATAATAATAAATGAAGATATGGCATCCTAATTTTAATAACGCAAAAAGAGTTAATTTTTTAGTCCTTTCTCTATCAAAAGAAGAAATTCTCTCCTCTTTTATTCCGAGTCTGACTGCTCTAAAAGACCAGGGACAAGAAAGACAGCTGGCAATGGATAAAGCTATCTACCCATTCTTTTCAATCTACTGCTGTGGGCATTCATTTAAATGTCAGGCTTGTTTCCTGCGATAGGAACAAAATTGCATTTGTTGAATTTATCAGTAGATCTCACACTATTAACATGTTTTTTTCTTAACCAATGTTTAAAGAAACAGCAATACTCTCCAAATGTGCATGCTCAGTTTTCTGAACTTGAAAATATCACTTATCTTCTTGAATAATTTTACCTGACTCTATCTGAGGTCCATCCAGTCCTCTTTTTAACTCCACTATGATCTTGGGGAGCTTACAGGAACTTTTCAACTTTTTAAAATATTCCCTTGTGATTGAATTTTCATATAACCTGTTATTTTCTTGAGTTTGCTTTTTTATTTTCACAAAGGATTGGGAAATAATTTTGACTGCACAAAGCCCCTACATGAAAATCACTGAAAGGACAACCAAAGTTGATCACAATAACATTTACAGCTGTGGTTTGTATGGCACAAGGAAGCCATACTTGGGAATTAATTTTTCTCAATTAGATAGCAATTGCAGCACATCCAGAGGCTACACCTATCTAACAGAATAACCTGCACAAATAGTGATTAAACATCAAAATACTTACCAAAATAATGTATTTAAGCAATTTGTCCATTTTTTTGTAGAACAACATGAGAGAAGGGCAAAATAATTCACTGCTTTCTTATCTCTGTTTCTTTAAACATTTCTTGGGGTAATCTTTGCCCTTTGCAATGGGCTATTTTAAGATGTGTACTTCAGAGAAGCCCTCAGCATTGGAGCAGGCCTTTTGGTGATGAATGCTAATGTCAGTCAGGGCTTCCAGCATCAGTCCCTTTTCAGTACCTGATTACCCACTGAGCACTTTCTGTACCACAGCAGGTACCAAGCACTTTCTGTACCACAGCACCATCTCTCCTGCAGCACCAGTGACTGAAAATGTCTTCAGTCATTCCGATATTTCTTTTGAGAGACTCTCTCCAGGTCTGATTGCAGCACAGGAACATAAAGCTACAAAAAACATCCTTCTACTTAATTTAAGCTGCCAACACTGACTTAAGTCAAAGGGGAGGTTGTCTTAAAAAGTTAAATTTGCAGTCTGTCCATGAACTATGGCTACATTACTCTGTCTTTCTTGTTCAATTCAACTGTACCAGTCTGATGTAAAACAGGGAAGAAGGAGGCAGTGATCCATCAGAGCAGTTAAGCACTTCTTCAGTTTGCAGTCCCTGCACTCTTCAACTAGAGTTAATGTTACACCTCCCCATATTTGAATTTATGGGTATGAGGTTGTCAGTTGACCCTTACCTTGAATTTAAAGAGTTTTGACACCTCCTTCAACATTCATGTAAATTGGCAGGAGAATTTTAACGTACAGTCATAAAATCCAGCCTGCCCTACATGGTATTTTGAATATGAAGATAAAGCAAAGAGTATACAGGGGCCTTGATCTGGACGGAATGTCTATATCCCCTCCTAAGGAAAGACATGAAATGAGAGTCCAATATTTTTTCTCCTCCCTGTATCCATTCTAACTAGTTTTACGTTGCTGTTTTGCAGCCTAATAAATCACAGTTCACTATGTGGGCTGATGTAATGTCACTGTAATGCTCTGAGACAAGTGCTGGTGTGTTAGTTATGGAGATGAGAGTGTATAGGCAAGCACTCATTAGCCTTAACTAATGAATCCTCTAACAAAGTCACAGACAATTGAGAGGAGCAAAAGTTACTGAAGCCTTGAGGCTTATTGCACTGATGTGGTGGGTTTTCAGGGAAGGGTTTTTTATTTGTTTTGTTCTGATTGAGTGAAACTATTCACTGCCTTCCTTACTTTATAAGAGGCAACAGTCCCTGAGTATGCTTCTAAACTGAGCTGTGGTTTATGGGAGACCTTACTTTTATGTGAAAGAAAAGCCAGATTTGCCTGGGAGTGATCTGAGATGTAGCAGTAATGAAACAATGTGATCCTGCAGAGATATACAGGTGCACTTGTCTGAATATACAAGCGACTTCATAGCACCACTGAAAGCCCCCAAAAGCTAAATGAACTATGTCTTTGTACTGTGAAAAACAATCAGTCCCTTGAAGACCTCAGGGAAAGCACAGACGAGCTTTGGTTTCTGCAGAGGCTGGGAAACACAACAGGGAGTGAAAGTACTGTGGAAAGCATAAACCACTCTTGTCTAATGAAGATTGTTTCCCTTTAATTTCATACTTTGCCTATAGTTAGAGAGACCTCTTCTCAGTGCATGTTTAGGTAGCATTTTTTTCTTTAGATACAGTGACCCTCCCTATGTTCCCACTCGAGAAATGGCCTCTACAAGAGGAGGACTGTGGATATTTAATATTCACATTCTATGATTACATGCTTTTTTAAAATTCCTTTTTTATTCCTTTCAGAAATCAATTATTTTTGTTCTAATACTTTCAGAAATCAATAAGTCAGCAAGGAAGAGAGGAGGCAGCATCTTTTCACAAAAGATGCTAAACAAACTCAGGGTAAAAATCTTCAAGAAGCTTCTGGGTCACGAGCAAATCTGGAAGCTAGAATCCATATGATTTCTTGCAGCTCAGAAAGTTGTGAAGAGTCAAAAAGTAATCCTGGGAGCAGCAGGCAGCTTGCAAAGACTGCCATAGCCTTGTGCTACTAATTTACAAACCCATTGTATTTCCATTTCCTTACTTTGCTGTTTTGAATTTCCCTTATTTCCACAGTTCACAGAGTTAGTCTATGAAGGTCTCCTTCAAAGCTCTGCATGAATATGTCCAGGGCTATAAAGACTTGGAGCAGCATGGAAGGTTACAAAGCATTTCCAGGGAGCTCTGTCCTGGCAATGAAAGAAGAGAAAAGCTAATGCTGGCTCATAACACCAATATTTTCAAAAGGAGCAAAAGTGAGAGGCCTCTTGGAGTAGGATTTGAGTACAAGAGAGCTGGATACAATTTCTGACTTCACCATGTGCTAATTCACTTAATCCATCTCCCAGTCTATACCTCCACCTGTACACTGGGGATGCAAGCTCTACTTTCTTGGACTTCTTAGTTGCTACCATGACTGACATTGCTAATTTATTAATTGATATTCCTCAGAAGCACTTAAAAAGGAGGGTTAATTCTTTTAAACCTTTTCAGAAATCCAGTCCCCTTTCCCCTCCAGCTTCAGTCTGAAGCCATGTGAGTTAGCAAGAGTCATGGCCAAGGAGTGGTGAATTCTCCCTGTTTAACTGACCCTCAACAAAACAGGAGGAAAGAGCGAGTTCCCTGCCAAGCACACAAGGATATATAAGAAGGGGATGCATCCTCCTCTTTCTGTCTTATTAAATCATAGTTACACACCTAAAACAATATATTTTTCCTGTCAAAATAGTCTTGCTCTTCTATAAGAATAGCAATACTGTTTTGGCCACGGGGTACCAAGAACACTGTCTAGCTCGGAGGGAAAACCCACAACATTACAGAGTGTATGTTATGCCCCAAACAAGCAACCTTCAGAGGGCTGGCTGACTTAGTATTAGCCAATGTATGTGTACAATGATTAGGATAAAACACTGCCAGCATACATGGAGTAATATACCAAGTGAACCACATACCAGCATAAATAAATGAGACTTCAGCATTAATAAAATACATAAAGCAGCATACTTCTAGCATTAGCAGGAAAATGCTATGTTCAATCTGGATTTCATTTGAGAATTTGAGTTAGAAAACTAATCCTGACATTTCATATTGATTGACTACAATTTTTTCCATGCTTCTCTCTAAGTGACTGGAAAGTTATATGTTTTCATTAGAAATCCTTCCTAATCCAGATAGTTTATAGTAGAAAGGAAGGAGAATTTAAAATAAAGTTGATACTTGGAAAAGTGGTTCTCACTAAAAGATCTTTCACTGCCCTATGCTTTAAACCATTTATGAAATGAAGTAGAACATGGAACAACTGTGTTGATATTCTGTTCTTAGGAACTGTTCCTATAAGTATTCATCAGTGGGCAATGAGCCCATAATGTGAAAACTAGAGGAAGACTGTCCCCTCCATTCCCCATATTCCTGGTACGGCAAATGTCACTATTTTTACTAAAATTACTAGGACATATTTCTTACACAAACATAAATTAAAAATGAAATGTTAAAATCACCACTTTCTTTTAAAGGACAAAGGGAATGACAACATCTGTCTGTCAAAGAAAAAAGCAATAAAATCTCAATGGAAATAAAATTACTTATAAATTGCCTGATTTTAGCTATCATCCTCTTGTTTTACAAACCAACAGAACTGGAACATAATGTAGAAATTGCAAAAAGGCCAAAGGAGAATTGAATACCAACTCTCCAGTGGTTTCAGTTTTGGCATAAAGCAAGGCTCCTGGTGAGGACACACCTCCCTAGGCTAGGAAAGAGCTCCACTTACTGGCAGACGCAGCCCCTGAGTTATTGCTTCCCACTTAATTACTGAACCAATAGTAAACAACAATAAATCAATTGCCCAGTCAATCAACCCAGAAGAGAAGAATTACATTGCTTAAAAGTACCCAGTGACAGCTCACACACTTTCAAATATACTTTCTGGTCTGAAATGAAACTTTGAACAAGTACGTGGACAAAATGTAAAGGGGCACTTAGGCAAAGTGATGAAGCAGAATGAAGAATGACACCAAGCCCACTGGAGTCTTTCCCTGTCATCAACAGTTCTTGGCTGAGCTCCAGAACAAAAATAACGGAGAGAGATTTTGACACCACCAGTACTTCCTGTGAACCCCAGATTATTATAGTCTGGCACACTGACATTTTGTGGTAAGAAAATTAATCCAGATGATTCATAATCTGCCTATGTTTTATTATATTGTAGTGCCCAATATGTACAAGTTACAGATTTTTTTCAAAGGCAGCATATTGCTGCACAAAAAGATGGTGCTTTCTGTAAATTCTTTTGTAAATGGCCTTTATGAATATTCTCCCACATCTTTATCTTTCATTATAACATTATTCTTTTCACCTCTACAGCAAAGTTGAATATGGCCAGTAATTTTAGCCAAAAATTAGTTCTCCAAAAGCATCTCATCAGCATTGACTCATGTGAGTGAAATTACATTTTATGGTGTACAACAGGATATTTTGCACATAATGATTGATCAAAAACTATTTTGCTCTATGCCAGAAGGATAAATATATATATCACTCTTCATATTAATTTAGTTAAAAAATTAAAATTGATTTTCACATACTTGGGAGGATCCCATGGAATGACACAGTCATAGAGGATTATAGCACTTTGCTAGAAAGGATAATAATGAAAATGTTCAGGAGAAACAGAACAAGAACCAGAGTTGAACCAAAAGTATTCTAAAGGGCATTTAAATTGCAAAGTATTTACCTACCATCGACTCAAATTACACAAAGTACCTACATAACTGGGAGAAAAGTTTATATGATGAATTTTATCAAGATCACAATGAAGACATTCTGGTTTTTTTCAATTAGCCATCTAAATTGATTTGGCTCTTTTTTTTGGTGGCAGTGTTTTGCAATCAATCAATGAAGGACAGAGTACCAATACTTCACATGCTTTTTTTACAGTCTGCTGTGTCACAGGGACTGCTGACCCACCAGTGGAATCTCTGTCCTTTAAGTCGATGTACATACCCCAGTGAGCAGGTTGTCCTGAATAAGCCATTGGAGTAGCAGTGCTTCAGGCCCTGGAAGCATTTAATGTGGAAAATGTATTGTGCACAGTGTTCAACAGGCATTAACTTAATCACAAGCTACCTGCTCCCTTAAATTTGGCCCTTGTTTTTATCCCAGAAACAATGTGAAGGGTTCAGAAAGCTTCATTCCTTCCCTTGCTGTGTCAAGCACTCCTCCTTTCCAAGCAAACCATTCACCCTTTGGCTCACTGCCTGCAGGTTTCCACCATCAATATGGTCTGTCTTACCTTTTACGAGATTTAAGTTTTGACTTTTCAGACATACTTAAGGCTATTCTCACTATACCTGAGATCAGAATCAATGCACAGATGGGAAAGTAATCGTATCCCTCTTGTTTGACCTGTTTAATTAGCTCCTTGGCAATACTACCATAAGTGGAAACCTCATTTTCTGATGCCTCAACTGGCTTCTGACATAAAAAAAATGGCTTTCTAAAAATGGTCTTCAAGGAAACATGCCTTTAGAAATTCATGTAAGACTCTGAATTAGTGTGTAGAGAAACTCCTGCTGCATATACTCAGTACTACGCAAGAACTGGTTTGAAGGAGAGCGAGTATAATAATTATGTGGCTCTCACCACCCAACAGAAGCATGCTGGCAAGATAATAAGCAACAACATGAGATAGATAAGCTTCTTTTACTTGTAGAGAGGGAATTATGAGACAAGTTCAGTTCTTTTTTTTTTTCTACCAGATATTACACAAACGGCCTCTAGAGGGATCCAGGTTATTGCTTTTCTATTGAAATTCCTTAAGCTTGGTGTTTTTGTTGGGGTTTTTTGTTGTTGTTGTCTTTTTCTTTCCCCTCTGTTACTTTTTTACAAGTGAATCATTCATTTAGAAATAACGATGTAAACATTTTGCATTAAAGGGTGGTAGAACCACAGAGTTCATCACCAGGATGGAGCTTTTTGAAAATCCAAAAATTAAAAAACTGGAGGGTAAGGTTCATGTTCAGTAGAAGTCCAGTCTCAAATAAATCAGCTCTCAGCTTATATCACATTGAATAAAACAATACAAACCAAAGAGGTGCCTAGACATTCAGCTGCCTATGTGAAACACCCTGAACTGGTGAATCTGCACAATTAAGTGAGGAATATGGTAAGAATTGGGCTCATCTTCCAATTGTATATTGCTTCTAAATTGCTGTATCTGTATTGGGCTTTATTTGCCTGAATTATTTCACCTAGTTAGAATTTTTACAGCTAAGATTTAGTAAAGCAAGCGTATACTTGGGAGTTTCAAGTTAAACAAAGAGCAAGAATTTCATTCTAAGATGCCTATATTCTACACATTCTGTATTCTTGGTTTACCAAACAATGGATATAACATGCAGCTTCCAGACAGCTTCAAAATTTAATCTAGTAAGCTTTTTACTGAATGTGCACTTCACATGTGATCAAATGTACATAAAGTACATGTAATCACTGTAGGCATGTGGAAAGAACTGTGTGTACAGGTGTGATAGGAGGTCCTAGACGTGCTCTCTGTTTGCAGCTACATTTTCAAGTTCATATTCTGCAAAAAGAGCATTTTCAGGGACCCTAAGGCGTCTATAAAAATACTATTCTTCTGTTTGGCATGCCTGCTTCTCTGGCTAGATTCTTTTACCTTGTCACTGCCCATTTTGTCTCCTTACCTGCTCTTTGTCACAGATTTTCCATCTCCAGATGAACCACAAGTAAAGAAAAAACGAGTTAAAACACTGTACTTTTAAAAGGCAATCAAGCCTGAACATAAAGCATTTCAGCAGAAGCCTAAGGTTGATTTATGATGGATGTAAATAGTGCACAGAAGATGACCTTTCCCATTTTCAGGAACTTTTTTTCCTCAGATCTTTAGCAGGATTCTGCCATGGAGTATAGAAATATCCATCGGAGAATAAATTATCTTTCTATTTTTAAAAAATTATTTTTTCTCATGATCTTGGGTTCACCTGGCATTGTGACTAATGAATTTCCTTTGTCACTTTTTATCCATCCCCAGAATGGATGAAGTCAGAATGTGTTAGGTGGTATAGATGAGCAAATTTCTTCTTTTTAATTTGGTGTCAAGCCCTAACAAATCTACACATATTTCATATCTACACATATTTCAAATTTGCCAAACAAGGAACTCGGCTAAAGTTTGAAGAGTAGGGATTAACTTCTGACATTTAATTTGAGCACAGTAGAAATACAGGAATTTTTTCATTAAGAAGTTGGCAGATGAAAAAAATACTTAGAGAAATCTTCAAATGAAGAATTCCAGTGCCTAACTTTTTACTTCAGTATCTAACATTTCATTGAACAGTGTTGTAGCTATTCACGAGGACAACTGTTTCTTTTGTACGAGGAGGACTAGGACACATAATCAGAATTTATGGTTAGCTTCAAGTTTGCTGTCAATCAGCTCAACCCAAATAAGTCTGTGTTACACCTTGTAATCCACACCAGCACCCTCTATCGCTTTCCGGTTTCAGCATGAATTAATTGGAAAGGTTTCCATGATATGGTTTGTTGTAATGGGCTTGTGAAGAGTCTTAAGAGTTGTTGTTACTTGTGTGGTACTAGCAGGAAAGTCTCTTGTCATCTTAACAAACCCGAGCAGGGGCACAGCAACTGCGACAATGCTGAGAAAAATCCAGTGTCTCATCTCACATGTAAGCTCTGTCACCACCCACTGTCACCAAATCCATGCCTATCTCTACCCCACAGCAAGGTTCACTAAGGATGGTTTGTCTCCTGCATTCACTACACTCACTTCCTTTGTAGCTCTTTCACAAACAGTTTCAGGAAATTCAGTTGAAGTCTTGATTCTTGGGGTCTCCAAGTTGCTAGCTCTCTGTATATGGTATGCAATCGCTTTTTCTTAATTAGAAAAATTAGCAAGAATGTTTATATGTTTATTTAAAGTGCTGATTTTCAGTTGGTGTGTTTTTTTGTTTTGGTTCGGGTGGTTTTTTTGGTAAAACAACAAATTCAAATTCTGAGTCCTCCCTCTCTCTTTCCGTAGGCAGCTTTGGTTTAGGTCAAAGCTTTCCAGAGAAATGTACAAGAGCTGGAAAACAAAACATCCCAAACTTTCGTTGCACTCAAGTATTCAGGTTAGACAAGTATAACCATAATAATATAAAGTACTCTCTTTCGATTGCACTAAATTTGTAAGCAGGATTCCCTACTCAGGAAGTTTATTTATTCTGATATGACTTTTTCTAGTCAAGTCACTTCAGTTTTACATTGTTGGAAACATAAAGAGATTTATTCCTCCAGCCTCCTGCTAAGGCTTATGTGCCTTCTTGATGCCAAAATTCCCACTTTAGTAGAACAGTTGAATTAAAGAAAGAAGAAAACTGTGCAACATGAAGTGATGTAAAACCTCCTTCTCTGTGCAAGAATTTGTTTTTCTCAAGGAGAAACTGGTATTTCTCAGATTGAAATAGTACTCTCACACATATGTGATCTTCCCTTCTCTTCTCATGGTACTGGGTGATTTCTTGCACAGCTCCTTAGCTATTAATGCATTGAAAACCTAACTGCACCATAATTCCATTTCATTTTTCCATTCCATTCATAATTCTGCTGACATTTTGTTTTACTGAGCTTTTGTTTTATCAAGAAAACATGAGACAGTATCTACTTCACAAATTTCCATTTACTAGGTAGGAACAGAAAGCTTTTTCTCCTAAAGAGTGTTCATGGAATTTTTCCAGAATACAAGGAAGCTCCAGGAAAATACTCTTACTAATTTAAATAAGTGATCAGAACAGCAGCCTTGGCACTTTCCATTTACTTTCAGCCAAGAGCAGCTGTGATTCTGGACAAACTGCATGAGAAGCAAATTCAGAGAATTTACCTGATCCTGTTAGTTAGGCCAGATGCGAAAAAGTGACTCGTTGTTTTTCCATTGCAGAGATGAAAAAATGACTTTGCTTTCTCTAAAACATTAGTGTACCTTTGAGAAGGCACACTAAATCTCCCTCTTCTAACTGGCTATATATTTCCTTAAATTTGTAGTAACACCTTGAACAAATACCTGGGAGACTTCAGCTTAAACTAGTCAATCAGTTCAAAAGTAGGAGAATATAGACAAACATGCACGGAGAGACAGATCAACAGAAGAAAGATGGGAACTCCATTAACGTAGACACTGCCCAACAACTGGTTGTTTCAGAATAAAATCAGCCAAATTTCATTGCTTAAATTTCAAGAACATGATTCAGATATTTTCTACAGCTAGTAAATGATTGCAAACTATTTTTTACTGGCTCGTCAGCAAGACATCTCTATTTCTTGTAATCAAGATGGACTGTAAAAAACAATAGACTTGCATCAAGTAACAGAGATCAAGAAGCTGTTTGTTTCTAATGATTAAGTCATAAAAAGTGCATGGGAGCATATTAAACCTTCAAGCCAGTCAAAATGCTTTCTTTCTCAACAGGAAACAAAACCCCCTCTGCTTAAAAATACTGTGAACCAAGCAGAACTGTGGACATTGGATTCAAAACAAAGAGAATTCATTCCTTCCTCCACTAGGACAACCATCAAATTCCAATAGTGTCTTCTATGAAGCAGTGACTTCATGTCTGACATACATTTTGGTAATAAACCAAGAATAAGTAAACAAATATTATTATATTGGGCAAAGGTAAAGCAATATAGCTACATTATGGTAGAATTTCCCACACAGCTTTTTGACACATTCCCTGACATGACCAAGTGCATTGATTTCTATCTTTCTATAACATACAATGTACATATACATGCAATATATCTGGCAATTCAGCTAGAGGTATCTTCCTAATTACAAAAGCTAACTTGATTCTCACCCTGTTCATAGAGGAGTAAGGAGTCATGTAGTCTGCACTGTTGTATTTGCCTGCAGTGACGGCAGTTTGACCCTTAATATTACAATTGAAAAGGCTGCTGTAGAATTTTATATGCTCACGGCTACATCTGCAGCCATCTTATTTTATTGTTAATATTATTGCTCACAAGATAGCATAAAAAGAATTATTCTCAGCAGAAATGTTTGTATGTGTATATTTTCACATACAACAGCTCCTGAACAGATGAATACATCAGCAGAGATTACTGCTGAGGTTATTTCACTGACATCAATCTATTCTTGTCAGATGACAAAGCATCATGACAAAATGAAGCACCAGTGTAACCAATGGGATTTGTTTTGATGGGTATATGTATATTTAATGACAAAAGACATGATGCTGCAGCAAGTATAAATGCTGCACAGGAAAGACTGTAGTTCTTACTCTTGAATAGTGGACAAGAGGATTCTGAATGCCATGGCTTCTGAATCTTTTATTAAGCATTTAGCTGAATCCACTATGGTTTCTATTTTTTCTAACTCAGTGCTTTTAATTTAAAAAGGACATCTGAATTCCTCTTCTAGGTGATACGACTTACCCTCAGGAGTTGTTTGCATTTTTATTATCTTCTAAAATTATACTGCAGAAAATGCATCCAACCTGAATTCAAACCACTGCCTCAAAACTGAACTTAGCCACTTGAACCAACTGTGACTGGGATTTTAAAATTATCTTGTTCCTCCTGCCATAATAGTCCTGTTCACTTGGGCGCACACAAACATAAACAGAACATTTTTAATTAGCTCATCCAAAAGAAGTACCTCCTAAGCGTGTCTTCCCAGGCTCTGTTTATAATTGTGAAGGTTTCATCCTAAGGGGAAAACCGTAACTGTTTTCGTGTTTGTGCTATACAGTCTTAAGCTAATGAGTTTGCACTTGGATTTATTAATTAACATGTTTTATATTCTTTGTATGAGAAGCCTGCCCAAGACTCTGTTACTCAGAATCTAATATGTGAAGATTTAATGCCTTTAATTGTCTACAATACCATGGTGATTATTTGGCTGAGCAACATACGTCCATATCTTGATGAATTTTGAATGCTGCTGCAATTCCCACTGAAAATAGGTTATTTTAAGCAATCACACTGATTACCTCTATTTATATATTGAACTTGAGAGTGAAGCCTATAATTCTAAATCCACTTTAATATGAAGCTAAATCACTACCTAAGTTTTAATTGCATGACTCTTTCACTACCCAAGTTTTAATTGCATGACTCTTTCACTACCCAAGTTTTAATTGCATGACTCTTGAGAACATCTATTTCCTCATTAAAAAACACTTTTTGATTTTCAAGAAAAAAAGTGTTAAAATTAAGATGTTGAATATGGAGGAAAAAAGCATATATAAGACATTCATACCTTTTCTATAAATAAAATACCTTTCAAAATGTGCCAGGTTGTAGAAATGCAACACAAATTATACTGGTCAAAGACCAAATAAATTTTCTAGATGTCAATACACCTTGGATCAATCTTACTGTCACAGTTGAAACAATAGAATTATGTATGAAAGTATATATATAGGCTCATGTAGTCACTGGGTTGATCAGCTGCAAATGGTGAATTACAGAAAACTTAAACTGCTACACTGGAAATAGACCCCATTGCCAGCACTCTAATGCAGGGAGTTAGAAGAAGACAGGTGTCATTTATGAGTTTTGGCAGGGTCTAAACACTCTCTTCATTAAAGTGAGTGAGAACAGACTCCATTGAATTTAAAGAACTTACTGAATTTCAGAGATGGGCTGGAGTAAGTAATTGACTTTATAAGATTTCAGCTATTGCCTCTTTTTCAAATGTCTGGTTTAAGTTCTTTGTTCATATTATTAGTGCACTTAAGAGGTTCAAATGAAAAAAAACAATGTTCACAGAATTTCAGAAAGAACCACATATTTCTTAGCTATTCTCCAATGTTAAAAATAAAACTCAGTACAAATACATAAGAAGGGAGAAAAAGAAACTAAGGATGACAAATATTCTTTTGCCAGTCTGCTTTGTTTCTCTCTGACGTGATGATTTCTCATAGAAATAATGCATCTAAAAACCCATATCTGTGTAGCATTACATTTGATCAGTTTGATTGTTGTAGCACTACAGCTGAAGGCTGATCAATATCAAATTACCTTGAACAAAGTCAAATCTACAGCACATTGGACCATTGCATTGTGTTCAAGGTAAAGACATAATTTACAAGTACAAATCAATTGCCTTTTTCATTTGCCACCTCATCATTGAACCTGCACTTTATTCTGATATGTGGCTTCAAATTTTGATCTGTTATTCTGGAAAAAGGAAATACAAATCACAGACCCGCTTCAACATTGCCACATAACATGAATGTCACATATTTGAAGCAGTCTTCTTTCAATAAATAATCTTGATTCCTCTTGTCTGAGGTGTTTATAAGAGTAGCTCACCAGGTCAGATTCAGGCACTGAGGGTCTCTAGAGCCTGCACTACTGCACATGGCAATAGCGTATTGGTCCAGCTGAAGGTAAATGAATGTCCACCAGATTCTTCCCTGACTAATTCATCTACTTTAGCACTTCTCATCTGGATGTTCCAAACTGAATTTTAACTGAAACTGACCCAAAAACACAGGACACTAAGTGTGGGCTTTCCATGCCATTGCACACACACCTCTGGGAGGTTGGTTTAGGCAGTCACTGCACTCAGCTCCCACAATGACCGTGTTTAGGAAGCTTCCAGATCTAAACACAGTCTTAAAATATGTTGTTCGTTGCTTTGTTAAAGTAGAGTTTGGGTGTTCTGTATTTCCCTGGATTAAGCCCATCATAGATATGTTTAATTGCCCTGTCTCAGATTCAATTGTATTATTAAGACAGACTCAGCAAGCTCTCACTGATAGAAAAATCAATACAGGTTGATACATCCAGTCACTTGCTTTTTGCATGTCTACTTCATGAGGAATCAACACTGCCATGCTTGAGTTTGCCACATTCATAAGGAAACAGACTTCCTGGTAGAATCCTAAGTGATACAGTCATGTCTTGAGAATAAAAACTGAAACTCTAGTTGTTCAAACAAGAGCTCTTTCAAAACTTGATATTACACAGAAGTGAAAACTGATTTATAATTAATTATGATTTACTGATTCATAATCAGTCCTCATACTATTTAAAACGCTCCTAAAAATAGAAAATTACATAATGTTCAGAATTATTACAAACAAATATATTTTTTTGTTTCTTACTCTCCCTCCTTCTCAATAGACCCAGCCCCCCTCCGATGAAAATTATGAGTATGAAAATGCTGGATATTAACTTTAATTGCAATTCAGGTCCTCCCTCACTTACTATCATTTGGAAAAATGTAGCATTCAATGTGACAATGAGTTCAATTTGGGGCGGGGGGAGCATTTATCTTACTACTTTTGGTATGGCAATATTACAATTGCATAGATCTCTATTCCCAATTTGTTCACCTACTAAAGGTTCGCAATTCTTTTGATTGTACTGCTCATTAACAAAACAGTGAACAATCTCACCTGACAGCTTCTTGTTGAAAGATCTTGCACAGATCAAAGTATTTTTGAAATGTTTTTATAAATGTTTCTAGCAGTTTTACAACTTTTATCATGCTTGCACTGGTAAGAATGCGGGCTATTAAAGCCTTGGATTCCAGCACAACTTTGTTACAGACTTCAGCCTTCTTAAACACCTATTGTTTTTCAAGGAAAAAAGTCAGAAATGTTCCAGCTGTTGATTGATATTTATGCCATTAAACTGCATCTATGGAACTGTGCCTATGTCTCCAATTTGTAAGACTAGAATAGTCAGCAGAGAAAGCACTACCTTCAGAACATGATTCTGATTTTTAAGATTTAGATGTCTACAGTTAGATGAGATGAGACTAAACACCTCTCTCTTCCACAGTAGTTACTCCCAAGCTGGGGCTTCAGGTATCAGACTTTTTTTCAAAGACAGAGCTTGCCAGTAGTACCTGATACAGCTGTGAAATTCGGAGATGCTCTGAAGAAACAGGTTGTCTTCTCTGGATCCACATCATGTGAAATACTGAAGACCTCCAAAAGCTACACATTGCCCACCAAAGGCTATGCAGTGTGCACAGTCTTTGGATGATACACAGAACATATGTAGAGCTCATTTGATGATATGAAGTCCACCTCTTCCCAACACTCATGCTTAAGAAATGAGGATGGCCTCATCCAAACCATAATCTAATTTCTGTATATCTTGCCTTGTATTTTTATATTAATTTTATTGCTCTGCACTTTCTTAATATGAGGATTTAATAAAGTCCCTAAGTGAGGCTAGCCAATGTAGGTATTTCTTATTGGTATATTTCATTCCACAGACTAAATAAATAAATAAAAGCAGGGTCTGGAGTTGGCAATGGGGTATCTGAAACCTGCTGTTATGATTAGGGTGTCTTTCTTCCTCAAGCAACCTGGCATTTGTTACACACAGGTCAAGCTATAAGTCAGAAGATATTGAATGACTGAAAAGCTATAGAGAACATAAAATTATGTGGCTTCAGCTTAAAGAATCACAGGCAGAAAGAAATTAGGGATGGAAGGCTTATTAAACTGTCTAGTTCAATCTCTGCCAGTATGGGATTGCTCCCTGGAATGTATTTTACAGTACATTATAAAAAATCGTCTCCATATGTAATTCTGCTCTGGAAAGAACCTATAAAAGTGGTTGGTGCAGTGCCATTCTGACTGCATCCATGGTTTCTCTTTCAGCTGGACGAAGTTTAAAAAAATATCTTTTTCTTATCAGTTGAAGACATCTGCTCTTTCAATCATACACACTATCACTTGTAATAGATGTTCTGTGCAGCACCTTTGCCTTTATTTGCATTGTGTAACTCCACATTATGCCTCAGCTCACTCCTCTTGCCTTAGGCATACTGTGATGCAAGGAAGAGGATGGAGGTAACAGCAGAGGTAAATGCTTTATCAGAGATAAAGTGATACAGATTCTTTGTATTACTATATCTGCCTTCCACAGTTGCTCCTCTCCTATTTCTGAAACCACAGGTTCTGAATCCTGACCTAATGAATCCTTCATTATTCTCAACTTCCTTCTGATATTACTACTGAAATTATTCAAATATTACTACCACTCTCCCCAAGAGACCTGTCTTTTAGCTTTAGGTGAAGAAACAGGTTGGTTACCTGAATCCTGAAGCTGCTGAGATTATTATTCTGCCTCATAGTAAGCTGGTTTGCTATTAGTTTAGTGCCCCTTCATCTTCTCTTTGACTCTAAGTGTGACCTTTTCATTTTTCTCTTTGATTTTATACATAGCTCTTTTCTTTTTCCATTTCACAGTTTTAAACTTTCTTCTAGGACTCAAATATAATTTGGTTTCCTTGACTAGAGTGACCAAACAGGCCACATTTTTACTGGATAAGATTTATCTTTGTCAGTACTGTAGGATTCATTCCAGGCTTTACGTAAGCCGTCCTCCTTGCTTTATTGTCAGTGCCCACACTTTAAGGTCAGAGTCAGCCTGGATGTGGCTGCTGACTGCAGGGACAAATCCATGCCCATTGGAGCACGGGCTGGAAGAGCTCATCTAGGATTTTCTCAGGATTATCAGCCAATTAGCTGTTTATATTTAATTTTTTCCCCCCATTATTCATCAGATTCCTGTTCTCTGAAAGTTTTGCAACTCCTAATTTTTATGCTGATTTTAAAACAGTCCCAATTCTAATTCACAACCACAGGGTAGTGTCACATTCTCACCACTGCCAGAGGATGTCAGCAGTTTTGTCTCCGTGACTTTAACAAAAATCATGCTTTTTTTTTCTCAATCTTCTCCACTTGCCTGTCAACATTAGCCTTTCTGAGGCTCTTCACAATGCCCTTATGCTGTTTCCACACTGCAGCAAGCAGGCAAGCACAAAGCATAACACAGACATCTTCTGAAAACCTGACTTGCCCTCTCAGCTTGAAGGCTTCCTGCAGACAGCCTGTTCAGGCTCTCTGGTGCAGTAAGATGCCGGCAAATGCACAATGTTGAGATTTGAGGGCCCTGAGAGATGCACTTAAGCATGCCTATATTTATGCCTGCTGGCTCTCTACAGACAGTCAGGCTTAAAAATGTAGTGTAGGTACAATGGTCACTACATATAGATTCCCTGTCACCAAAGCAGAGTTAACACCTCTTCAGTTCACTGCAATCATCTTTTCTCACAATCACAACAGCATCTGTGGGAATGGAGTACTCATGGAAATCCCACTTCACAGAAATCCCACTTCACACTTTCCCACTGTGTTTTCTAGGCTGAAACTCATTTTGTCTACTGTAGTTTCTTTTCTTTATCTTTTGTATCTTACTCTGCCACATCTTTTATATTTTACAAGTGAAAAAATAACTTTGTCAGTCCTTATTCTTGCTATAGGTTGTACGGCAGCCTGAGGCTTCCAGATGCATTTCAGAGAGAGAGGGCAGTGTTGACTGCAGCAGCTAAAGCATTAAGCAAGACACCCTGGGAATCTCAGCTTTAGTTTTTACTCTGTCACAGTCTTGCTGAAGGACTGTGGCTAACTCCTGGGGCCTCTTTCTGCTTTGGTTTCTACATTTTTCATACAAAGATAGAATCATAGAATTTTTCAGGTTGGAAAAGACCATTAAGATCACCAAGTCCAATTGTTAATCAAATACTGCCAAGTATTTGCCCCTAAGTGCCACATCTACATGTCTTTTAAATATCTTCAGGGATTGTGACTCAAGCAATTCCCTGGGGAGCCTGTTCCAGTGCTTGACAACCCTTTCTGGTTAAGGAAATTTTCCTAAAATCCAATCTAAACCTACCCTGCTGCAACTTGAGGCCATTTTCGCTTATCCTACCTCTTATTACCTAGGAGAAGAGGCCCCACCTTGCTACAGTCTCCTTTCAGGTAGTTGTAGAGACTGATAAGGTCTCCCCTGAGCCTCCTTTTCTCCCGACTAAACAACCCCAACTCCCTTCATTGCTTCTCATTTTTCTCTAGATCTTTCACCAGCTTTGTTGTCCTTCTCTGGATGCTCCACAGCAACTCAATATCATTTTTGAAGCGAGGGGCCCAAAACTGAACACAACACTCAAGGTGTGGCCTCACTGGTGCCAAGTATACAGGGGAATGATGACTGCCCTAGTCCTCAAGGAAGACTCCAGGAACCTCCTAGACTGTTTCTTCTCTGTTGTGTTGTATTTCCAGCAGACATCTGGTAAATTTAAGTCCCTCATGAGTAAAAGGGCTAGAAATGGTGAAACTTCTCCCAGTTACTTAGAGAATATTTCATCTGCCTCTTCATCCTGGTTGGGTGATCTAAGAAGACTTCCACAATAATATCTACCTTGTTGGCCTTCCTACTGATTCTTAGCCATAAACACTCAACCCTGTTGCCACCATCATTAAGCTCTAGACAATCAAGGCACTCCCTAAAATACAGGGATACTCCATCATCTCTCCTTTCTTGCCTATCCTTTCTGAAGAGCTGCAGCACTCCAGTTGTGGGATTCATGTCGCCAGGTTTCCATGATGGCAACTATGTCATAGCTTTTGCTGCTGCATAAGGGCTTCCAGTTCCTCCTGTTTGTTGCCCATGCTGCATGCATTGGTGTAGATCCCACCACCTTCCTGGGGGGAGAAATTCTAATTCCTACATGACCATTCTCAAGTAGTTCCATGGTTTCTAACACATCAGTAACCTTTGGATCTTTGCTGCTGCATGGGTCTCCATCCCCTACCTCCACTGAGATGGCAGACTCAAGGACGTTGCTTGAATCCCTCAAATATTAGTGTGCTGCCCCCTGCTTATCTCTAGGGACCCTAGTTTTAGCCCTTTTCCACTTCAAATCCAGTTTAATCTCTCAGTGAGCCCTACTAACTCCTGTGCAAAGAACCTTTTCCCCCTTTGAGGCAGGTGTACCTCATCTATTGCCAGAAGGTTGTGTAAACTGACCCACAATCAAACCCACCACAATTCTACCAATGACACCAGGCTCAAAGCTTTACATGCTTTTTCCCTTATCCTGTCCTGCAACTAGAAGTATAGAGGAGAACACTACTTGTGCTCCTCTTCCCTGACAATATTGACTTCCTTTATAAAATGCTTTCAGCCGTGCTAAAGAAAAATAACCTGGAAGAGAAACGCTATTATTGCTTGGCTGATGCTCTTTTCTCATCACAGTCACAGGAACAGAAGTGTTATATAGCTACAGTGCCTGAAAGCTGACTTACCTGATAGAGGAGGTTCCTCCTAAACACTGGAGTGAAGGGCTAGGAGCCATCCAGAGTCTCTGGCATCTACACCAGAACAACAGTGAGTCTGCCAATACAGAAACTTTTTCAGCTTTCAGCTTTCCAAAAGCTTCCTAGTCCAAACATTTATTCATTTTTCATGCTAGAAGGGAAAAAAGGAGAGAAAATAAAAGTTGGATAATTTTCATGTTGCACATCTGCGATTTCTGTTTCTGATTCGGTTACAATAGTTAACTCCTCCTGTTGTGCCACCCAAAAAGACTGGAAAATGTCCATTCTAATTGTTTTCCCTAGGCTATGTTGAGTGAATGTTCAGCCCCCCGAGGCTGAAGTGTACTGATATAAATTTACTGTGATAGAGCCGCACTGCTGCTGATTGTTGCAGAACTACCACTGAGTAGTAAATGCTTCACTGCTCTGTTACCCGGGGGGGCTGAGCATTAACTACACTATTGAACAGCAAATGCTTATCATCCCCTATAATTCAAACTATATAAATCACTGAAGAGAGACAATATGCCTGCAGGGAACTCACATGGTCTATAAAAATGTAAAAATCAGAACTATATTTAGCTGACAGAGCAATGCTTGAAAAAGAGAAAGTATTCAAAAGATAATCTCAGACATTAAACTCATCTTCCTTTCCATCTACTGAAGCTTTGGTTGAGTTTAATCTTTTCTGCAAACATTTTCATCATTAACAATATTTTAAAAAATAAGATTAAGAAATAAAAGCTATTGCTCTCCTCTCTCCTCCATTCTCCAAATATTCATGCAGCCTACAGAATGACCTCTTTTAAGCCGATCCTTAGAGCAAAGCAAAACACCACTATTTTTTCTTTACTGAGAAAAACAACTCTACTTCGCTAAAAAAAAAATAATAGAAGGTTTAAAATACCTTGGTTGCAAAATATATCCCCTGAAAGTAGAAGACACAGTTCCCTTTTGTTTAAAGACAGTTCTTCAAATGTAGAGCTTATGTAAGGTTCATTGCACTGAGAAGAAAGGCAAGTTAAAACTTTCCTCCAAGGAACTATACTGCAACTGAGGACATAAACATTCATTCCTGGATAAGCAAACACTTAATGTGAAGTGGACACAAGCAGTTCCATTACTCTCAATGAATTACTCATGGCTGTGAAGTTAAATACACATGGGCATTTGAAGCATCAGAGAACTTTATAATAAGTTGGTGCTGCATATTCCTTAGTGTATGCATAAAATCTGTTTTCTGTTTTGGCCTCAACTATGCAATAACCTCTGGACAGGCCTCAACAGCCCTCCTGTATTTATCATGTATTCACCATTCAGTTTAACGCAGAGTCAAGGCCTTCAATACTGTTCTGCATTAGAAAACAAAACCATCCCCAAATGTCTATCCTTAGAGAAATAAAACATAGTAACCTTTAATACACAAATGCAATTACAGAAGAAGACAAAGAGCAAAACCAGATGAGAAAGGCCTCAGGGGAGAAGTGGTATGGGACTTTCTGAGTGCTCCATGTAACATTCAGAGAGCTGATGAAAGAGACGTTTGAGAGCAGAGTTGGAATATGATCACAAGCAATCAATGTTTCAAAGAGGTCAGAATCAAAATCAAGTAAGAATACTAAAGCTTTAGTTCTTAATCCATGGGCAGCTTAGTAGCACCCCACTAAGAGCTATCTTTCTTGAAAATGTGGTTCTAATGAAACAAAGATTTTGATTTTTCCGTCTTATAAAAGATGATGTCAGTGATGATTTGTGTTTGGATTTTTTTCCCTACACAGAGAAAATACCTGTACTTGATTAGCATGTGTGTCCTACCACACTTTGTGAGTTTGAACTAACCAAGAGTAATGAGAGATTTTAAACATAATAAAAAAATAATTAAACAATGAGGTATGGTTTACAAACTGGCTAAGATGAAGTTAGACAGTCAGAAAAGAGTTCTCCCAGCACACAGAGCCACTTGCATATAAGATTACTTTGTAAGTATGAAGCAAATAATGCCAACACATGTCAGATGTGCTATCAGGACACATTATTATCAAGAAGGGAGACAACAACTTTCCACATATATTCTTAATGTGGCTTGAAGGTGTTGCTTTCAGTTGTCTTCAGATGAAGAGCAGATAATTAATTCTAAACAAAATCAAGGAAGCTCAGAGGAAACCATTAAAATCTCTAAGGGTCTGGTCTTCTAAAGACATCTATTTCATATAGTGAGTGGCTTCATCTTTTGTGGGCTATTATATGTTCACCAAGCAGCCAACACAGAAGGGAGCAGAATATACTGAGAAATCACAGTGAAAAATGCTTAATTTGGGATTAAGGGCAGAAACAATAATGTGATGCAGCAGTAGTTAAATATGCTGGCAAAATGAACACTTACAAGTAATCCTCCAAAATGTACACCAGCTGCAGAATTCCAGATGAATTTAAGATGTTAGTCCCATAGGACTACTCAAGTAAAAATGAGCTCATGCTTCAGTATTTTCAGATCAGAGCCATATGCTGTACATTGGAGCATTTGCAGTATTAGTACCTTGCTGTAAATTTCTTAGAGCATTATTGAATCTAATTTCCAATGCCCACAGTCAGCAAACTTCTGTCATTTCCCTTTGGAGATAACTCTGCAACTTGGATCGGTCTTACGTGATATTGTTCTGATTCTAAGCTGAAAGTATTTCCCTCATTTGACTAAACACTGGACATCCATAAATTTAGGTGCCTGGAAAAAAAAATCTGCTGATGAAGAATCTCATTGATTTTAAAAATTTTCTCCAGATATTACTCATCAGTTGGAGGAAACCTGCTGAAGTACCACAGTGGAAAAGGAGGGGTGGCATTTCACATCACTGAGGATTCGCTGAGCAGCCTACAGAGCTAAGCACCTGTGTGAATGCTGGCACAAACATGGTTCAGGTGTACACAGACCCCTCCTCTTCTGGCATGTCATGAAGTCTTATGCATTATAATCAGACCTTTCAGTTTACTTGGCTCCTAAGCATTTTTAGCTTTCCCTTGACAAAAAAATAAATACCTGTAAATGGAAAAAAAAAATTGGCCTCTTAAAAGTTAATCTCATTTGCATTATATTCAAGACCCACTGTTACACTCCATGCTCATTATGTCCAACCTAAAAAGAATACTAAAAATCTCATTATTTTGTTGCTAGATTGTCTACTTAATTACCACAACAGGCAGGTAATCATTATGCTGATTAATCAAGACTGAGATGTAAATAGCTCACATAGGGGTTAATAATCAGATAATAACAGTAAGCACTGTTTCTGTATAATTAAGTCAAATGAAATGATTTATACTGGTACAAACTTACCTCCAGAATGCAACATTTAATGATATTACTGTCTTTCCAAATAGCCTTACACTTTGCAAGCCTACAGTATATAAATGTTGCTTAAACTCCAAAACTCAACACTAACAAAATTTGAATTGAAAAGGGGCATTTTGTTTCAAAATTTCAGTAATCTATTTGCCATTAATGTTGGCTATCATTAATTACATTTTCTTTTTCAATAGCCCACACTTCACAGAATCACAGAATGGTTGAAGGCAGAAGGGATCTATGGAAATCTTGTCCAAATGCTCAAGCAGGGCCATGTTTGTTGATTGCCCCCAGAAACTCTATCACCTGTGCATCATGATATTCCTATATGAATATACTGAACTTCTAATGTGGCCAGTGACAAAACTGTCATTGACTTTCCAAAAATAATATATGTTTTTCTAACATAAAAACTTTCTTTTATTAACTCATAACTGGAAGGAAGTGTTAGTCGCTTACACAGTTGTGTAAGCACCAGCAGTGCTACATGTAAAGCAAATTAAGGCATCACCAAAGCACATACAAATTTAAAACAGTAAAAGGAATGATTTTCTCAAGCTGTAGGCATTCAAGGAATAGCTAACTGTTTTTAGATTAATACTAAAATAATTTATACTGCTGTCTCTGTTAAATCTCTTTTTCAACTACAAGGAAGTAAATGGTAAGGTGCAAGGTCTTTATCCCTCTCAAGTATAGTATTTAGGGGAATATAATGAGTATGATATTTTTCCCTGACTCTTGATGTGCTACCGGGGTACCAAGTATCTATGAGTTGGATGGTCAATATTCCTGGATATATATTGTTGAATTAAGTTGTATTCAGATTTGAAAGCATACTTAAACTATTAGTGTCAGCCTTCCACCTTCCACTATTCACTCACATAGCACAGCACCTCAGCAACAAATGTCAGAAATTTTACTTCAGAACCTCTGCCTTGGGAGCTGAGGCTTTTTAGCACTTTTACAAACTTGTCTCCTTTTTCTACTGCGTGTTTTTCACTGTTTCCCCTTATTTTATTAACGCCAGCCTGATTGAAAAGGGCACAGGGAAAAGCAAGCATTCTGCAGGGTATAAGGGAAGAGAAATGGACAGAAGCCTTTCTTAAAATGTCACTGCTCATAAGGGGCTTGTAACAGGCCAGGGTTATATAAGGCTGGCTTTTAAAGAGGTGTTGTTAAATATACATTGATCTCTCTCATATTTTTAGCTTGCTATTTGAACCCTTTCAGCACTGTTTTAATTTAAAAGTATTTTGAACTGCAGCTTGTTACAATTCTTTGTCATGTTTTACAGCCACTGGAGCAATACTGTCCTGAATCAAGACAAAGTAGGAACATTATGGCTGTCACATGAAGTTACTGGTATCTGACAGAACCAGTTATTGCTTTAGCAAAAAACCTCCAAGCCCCGTGAGCACAGTTTGACTCATTACAAGAACCTGTTGTGATGATATTTGGGGTGCACGTGTGCATATGTTGTTACAGTGTCTTTTAGTGTATTTGCATATACACTGTGACTGTATTGCCCTTTGGGGTCAGCACTCATAAGTCCAGAACACAGCTGTAATTGTCATCAGAGAAATTACATTTAACATGAATGTGGCCATGACACCAATAGGCTTATTCAAGATTTTATATTAGAAACTGAATAAACTTAGAGACACATAAAATACAACTAATAAATATATATAGCTTTTGATGTATTCAGTCTAAAAATTATAAGAGCATTTACATCACAATTTTTTTGAGTTTGTTTCCTCTTCACATACTTTTAGCTAGTTAAGACATTTTAAGACCATTGAGAATTAATATAAACACAATTATATGAAGTGTTATTAAAATAATTTATGCCTCACTATAAAGTTTCAAAGCTTTCCCCCCTATAACATATCTAAAATGTAACTGAACCATACAGAAAACAGTAAATAATAGTATTGGGAATCTTCCTACTTTAAATGGATGTCAACTAACAGGAGTTGATTATTTCACAGAATCACAGAATATCCTGAGTTGGAAGGGACCCACAAGGATCATCAAGTCCAACCCCTGGCTCTGCACGGGACCATCCCCAAGAGTCACACCATGTGTCCAAGACTAGCATCCAAACACCTCTTGAACTCTGTCAGGCTTGGTGCTGCAACCACTTCCCTGGGGAGCCTGTTCCAGTGCCCAACCACCCTCTGAGTGGTCTAATACCCAACCTAAACCTTCCCTGACACAACTTCAGGCCATTCCTTGAGTCCTGTCACTGGTCACCACAGAGACCAGTGCTTGTCCCTCCGCACAAGGAAGTTGTAGACTGTGATGAGGTCTGCCCTCAGTAAATGTTTAGTATAATCTGCTGTTTAACACCTTGCTTAACATCAGTGTGCTTTGATAGCATTTTCAAACAATCCTCAGGGCTTCCTCTATCTGGAGTCAACTACTTGTTTTTTTCTGGACCAGGAGACATATGTAGGGAGAGTTAAATCTAGGGTTTCCTTAGTACAAAACCAAAAGTGTGACAGGAAACATGGATTCTGGAGTGGGGCCATTAAGGGCTCTGTCATTGCCTGCACTGCTTGGTATTGAAGGCCTTCTCCCTCCATCCCTTTAAAAACAGCTAACTCTTGCACTTCGGTTAGGGCTTGGGTCTTTAATCAGTGAGGTTTATTCTTGAATTGTTAGCCAGGGAAAGTTGGGGGACCACCTGCGTGAAACTGCCCTTCTCCACATCTGCAGCACATCTGTAACCTGGGGCTGGCACAGGGCTTGATAACATGTAAAAGGTCAATAGAGGAGAGCTTATGGCTGTGACAAAATGGTAGCAGAGTGCCTTTTCCCAGGCACCAATTCCATTCTCATGCCAAAAGCATGTGGTGATGCCTCAGGTGATGGTTACAGACAGTGGTGAGTAATTCAGGAAATAGATGTTTCTGGACTGCCTGGTAATGCTGAGGCAGGGATTTTTCAGCTACACTGTATGGCTGCAGAACCTTATCTTGCTTTTTGGAACTGTTTGGTGTTGCTGCTTAAGGCTGTTTGGTGTTGCTGCTGGGCCTTGGGCAAGGCTTAAGGCTGAGCAGCCCAGGATGAGGTGGCCATTTCTCTGGGTGGATTTAGGAGCAGCAATAAAGGAAAGCTTGGGGGCTCATAGTTTCACAGCACTGCCACCTGTCTTTTTTTGGGGGCAGTGCTAAGTGCTCATTTTTTGAGCTGAAATACTTGTGGAGGTTTGGATTGAAGGTGGTTCATTGCTGGGAAGAGATGGCAGTGTTACTTCAGCAGCATTCTCTGTGTTTTCAGAACGGAAAATCCAGAGATTGAGACAACTGCAGCAGCGAGCACTGAAAATGCTCTTAGGCCTTTCATTCCCATGCTTTGTTCATCAGCACTACCTTCACCAGCACTAACAGGAGCCCTGTTCTAATTATAAATCTAAATCAGCTGTATATTGATCCCCAGGAGGTCTGATTATATTTGTCCAAAATAATAGGGACACATAGCTTACTCTAAAGACAACTCTAAACTTCCCTATCTAAGAATTTAGATCTCAGATTAATGAGTTCTTAAGTAATTAGGTCAGCCATAAATAGGGCTGTTTGCAAAGACAAGAATACATTAATCTGTAAAGGTCATATTGCTAACATCACTGAGATGTATTGGAGTATTTATATCCCAGTTTTGAGGATCAGTTGGTTGCAGTCAGATTGCATCTGTTCCTTTTAAAGCTATTCAAGCTAAGAGTCCTCCAGAGGTTTCTTCTATGTAGTCCAAAACACAGAGTAAATACTTAGGTTCCATTCAGAGCAGATTATGTTTAAGTATCTCCTATGAAGAGTTGCAAAAACCAGTATTGATTTCTGGGTGTTTACTTCAGGAAGGAAGAAAAACCTTTCCTGGTGTTGGAGATCTAAGATATTATCTAAGGTATCATTGCACATAAGGGGAAAAAAATCAGGATCTGCTTGTTCAGTAGCTGTCCTGTAAGGGATAAAACGTTCTCTACAAATCTGGATGCACTTAGAGACGTGTAGGGACCTCTGCATTGTATCCCATTATATTACAGTGGCCTTGCCTTCCTCAGCTCTTACAGGAACACTGTTTGCACCATACTGAGGAATAAATTACTTGTCTGGGGACTTCTCTTCTGCCGTGTCTGATTGAATCTAGTATCCCAATGGTCTTTGGGAAGTATAAACTACAGCAAACTGAAAAAGGATGTGATCTTACAATCCTCCTTGCCTGAGCTTGTTGTGGGAATATAGGAAACATCAGCACTATAAAACTGTGAATTGAAATTGCTCACTCCCTATTTGATTAGCTTGGTACATGCTCTACATTCCATCTTGTCACTTCCTCAGCTGCTCCATCAGGCTGTTAGAGAATGAGAATTGCAATGGTTTTCTAAGCCATTAAATTAGAAATAAACTGTATAGTATACTGCTGTCTTCATCAGGTTTCTGGAGGATTTAAACTACATTGTTGCACTTCTTATTTAACCTATGCAAACAAAAGCCCCTTAGCATTATATGCAATTAAAATACAAGAATTTATTCCATGAATCTTAATGTAAATATGATCCTGCTCTGTCCTAAAAAAATAGCCCAGAATAATTTACAGCTTAAAGTTTCACATTTTGAGTTGGGATCACAGGGGAAATTTTACAGCATGAAAACAGCCAAGAAATGCAATGAAGAAGAACTGAGGTACTCTAATAGGCCAATTTTTTAAAATGTCAGAGGAAAGAACCAGTAGCTATATCTGAGCAAACACCTCATCAAGGATAGTTTCAGTGTTTCTACTAATTTTTGCTATTTATAAACTCTCCATAAACTGCCTGGGAGGTTCTCAAAAGTAATATTTATTTCACATATGTATGAATAAACTTCTGCAAAGTCCATAGATATTACAAACTGTAAGGGAATGTTCATCAGAAAGCACTGGCTGAGGCATTTGGACCAATAGATGACTTTAATAAGACCACTTAGATGATATACCAATAAATTTAATGCATAATTAAAAATTGCATGCTTTGGGTTGGAAAGGACCTTAAAGATCATCTAGTTCCAATCCGCTGCCATGGGACAGGGACACCTTCCACTAGACCAGGTTGCCCAGAGCCCCATCCACCTTGGCCTTGAACACCTTTAGGGATGGGGCATCTACAATTTCTCTGGGCAACTTGTTCCAGTGTCTCACCACCCTCACAAGGAAGAATTTCTTCCTTATATATATTCTAAGCCTATCTTGTTTCAGTTTAAAATCATTGCCCCTCATCCTACCACTCCACGCCCTTGTAAAAAGTCCATCTCCAGCCCTGTTGTAACTCATTCAAATACTGGAATGTTCTATATGGTCTCCCTGGAGCCTTCTCTTCTTCAGGTTGAACAATTCCAACTCTCTCAGCTTGTCTTCTTATAGAGCAGATGTGTTTAGTCAAAGAGCTGAACTTTTGGAAAATGCAGTTTTGGGTTGATCAAATATTATGAGTGTTCAATAGACTTTGGTGACTAATTTGTCCAAAACACTAGGGAAAGTGGTCATCTAAGCAATTCAGTTTCTAAAACCAGACAAAACAACAACCACCACAAAACTGAGTAAAGAAAGAAAATTCAAAACAAAAAACTCCCCAAATAACACAAAAATCCATTTCAACTAACTCGACTCTCTTCAGCCTCTCTTTGCAGAGAGAATGAACACATGCTCAATTAGGGATAACATTCTTATGATTAGTTGCTTTCGAATAGAATTATTGGTAGAAGGCAATATTGCAATTCTACCATACCCATAACAACAAAATACTTATTTTTTAGCTACACATACTAGTGTAACAAACCTAGGAAGAGTCAACAATTTGAGAGTTAATGAGCTGACTACTTACTTGCTTAAGCCAGACAGCTCTGAAGGAGAGGTGAACCAGGAAGGAAGTTACTGTATTCGCTTCATCTCAGATCTTTACCAATTCTTCCAAAAAAAGCCACCCTAAAGAATTCACAGACAGAGCCACAAACAAAACTTTGCAAACTGCTTTCTGGTATAAGGTAGGATATGACTGAGATTTCAATATAATTTTTGAAATGAAATTTCAAATTTCAAAAAGCAGTACTACAAGGGTAAGATTTCTTTTCTTTTTTTTTTTTTTAAGATTTTATATCTACATTTTATTGAGATTTGAACACACTATCGAAATAAATTGTGCTAAGCAAATGCCCAAAGATTATCAGTTACTTTTGTTCTCTCTTGGTCATTCTTATGACTTATGCTTCTACTTGGCAGAATGGTATTAGCAAAATGTTGTTGTAGGATAACAGCCATTAGTCAAAGCGCCAATATGACCATTAATAAATTATATTTATGAGAGATTTTTGGAAAAGAATGTTCCTAAAATAAATTCTTTAATGTAATTTTCCTGCTGTCTTTCCTAGGGGAACTAATGCAGTCGGTTTCTCGCATTTCAGAGGCTGAAGTCCATGCCATTAAGAAACAATTGTACCAAATGTCTTTAAACACTTCTTGGAGTTCAGAGACAGCTGCAAACAGCATCACCTCATTTGCAGTGAATCTCTCCTGGAAGAACCTTTGCTGTCTTTTTCATCTAGCCTTTCATGGCAGCATGTCCTTTCAAGTATATTTAGAAGGTTATTGTTCTGTTGTGTTTGGGGTTTTTGTACTCGTGTTTGTTTTCCTGGAATATTCATGCACAGAGGTTCCCCTTACAGAGAGGGGGAGATAAGAAATGAATTGCAATGGGAGCTGGGAACCTCTGTATCAAGTTTATCTTCCAGTTAGCTTTCAGAAATTACATTAATCAGTATTTTAGAAAAAAAAGCTTTTCTGCCAATTATATGTAGTTTCTTTTGAAACTTCCCATTCAGGTTTCAGCCAAATGATGTTTCAGCATACTGAGGGCTACTAGCTGAAGCATAATAAGATGGCCTGAGCTTTCAACTGAATCTGCAGAGATATTTAAATGATAGATCTTGTTTTTACTTCTCGAGGACCTTTAGTCCTGGAGCCACCTCTGCGTTTTGTTACTCTCCCGAATTAATTAATTCTCATTCCAATATTGTCTAATTTGTGAATAAAGTACATAAGACACCAAAAATGCCTTGCCAGGAAATTGCTATTTTTGAAGTTATAGCTATAATTTCACACTGCAATAAATGTGCACGTAGTCAGCATGGATGGGGGGGGTGAGGGAAGCCCAAAATATTCATCATTGTGTGATGCTGACTGCTAGCTAGAAACAGAGAAAATGGTGCCTGTAACCTCCAGGGAGCTAGTTCATCATTAGATTAACCACCACTAAGGTAAGGCCATACATCATTAAAAAAGACAGGCACAGTGTTGGCAATACAAGAATAATAAGTAGAACAACTTGCACTGTCACTGTGCGTGGGAATGCAGGAGAAGCCTCATAGATGCTGGTGAGGCAGGGGAGGGTGAACAGGTAGTCATTACCTCAGGAGAAAAATGATAAACTACATTTCTATTCAGCAGATGTGTCTTTGCTTATCAAGTTTATCTGCATCTACAGTACACTATAAGAACTAAATACATCAGTTACTCAATGTCTAAACATGCTTTTCCAACATGAAAAATATGTTGCCTATCCTGATAAGAGTTTAAATGCTTTTCATTTACCCTTAGCTTTCTCTACCTCAGTTTTAATGATAAATAGCTATTTATGTGAAATGTTTTCCAGCTAAGCTCCTTAGCACAACAATGCTAGGGAATACTACAGCATGGATCTCCCTGTTCCTCACAGGAGTGCTGCCCTCAGGTACTCGATGTCATTCACTGTGACTAGAAAAGGCAAAGAGATTAAGTCCTTTTGCACTCAGTAATTGCTTAGAGTAATCAAGGATGATTTGTGTGTGTGTATGTGTGTTTGGGGTTTTTTTGAGTAAATAGAAGGGGGAGATTTCATTTTCAGGGTTCCCCAGAGAGAGCAGATATTTATTATGGACAGTGCAGACTTCCAAGGCACCTGGTATTCAGAATCCTCATTCTTTAGTTTATTTCAGCCTGCCCCTACTTTTCCCTTTTGCTTCTAAGTTTCATGAATTGAAATAGAAGTACATATAGAGAGTCAGCATAGGTCAACTCTTCCTTCTGCAAATTAGCAAGCTTTGTACTATTCAACATCTAGGCATTTCTGCCTCCCACCCAGAGCTGAAAGGTCTTTGTTGTGCACACCCAGATCATGTTGGACACCCAGTTCATGGGACACATCAGTAAATAAGAAGATAACTAATCTCTCTCTGTTCATTCCTCTTACCAGTCTCTGGATCTAAACTGTCTCAATCACCTCTTGTTCTCTCTGTCTGATAAACTTGTCTATCTCACTATGAATGTTCCAAAAGTTGTACATGCTGTGGCATGTGAGGTTCTGGGAGCCTTTCAAACCATTATTTTCTTGGCTCAAGTCAATGCAATGTATAGAAAAAATTTCTAGTTGTAGCAATCCAAACAAGTATTTAAGTAGAATCTTTTTCAGCAGAAGATCAGAACTAGAGATCATAGTAAGACAATTCACTTATTAATGTGAAAAAGTATATAAATTGTATGCATGACAGCAATCCTATACTTAAGGGTACATTAACAAATTAATACACCATATAATTTCTCATATCTATAATTCCATGAACTTTTAAAACAAAGTATGTCTTCCTCTTCCTAAAATATGTCATCAATACACTACCCAGTCAGTAATTTTTTACAGAATGGAGATAAAAATAAGCCAGCAAGATACTAAGTTTTTTATAACCTTTCAAAATTTTGATTTTTGGCAGAAAAATAACATACAGATTGTTAAATCTATTAGCACGTTCATGTAATGCATTTAGAAAGCAGATTTTGGCACACTGGCAAAAATCTTCATCACTTGTACACACGATGCTGTTACTAAATTCTTCAGATTAGGGTTACACAAGAAATGTGATCCTAACAGTCTCTGTCCTGAATTAGGCCACTGAGCCCAGAGCGATGGTAACTGAGTCACCTGCCCTGGGGGTGCTCCAGTGCACTGATAGTGCACGGTAGCCAACAATCTTTCCACAAGCTCTGCCCAGACAATTCCCCTCTGCACACTTTAACAAGGCTCTGCAAGGCATGATATCTCTTCTTTGTATTCCCATGTTCCCTCTCTCCTCACATGCAGGCTCCTGTACACTTTCATAGAGGATTGGGCCTAAAAATGGAACTCTGACTGAATAAAATACAGCAAATTAGTTCAATCACTTATCTACCAAGAAATGGTGACTTACTGGTATGAATATTAACAAGCCAAAACACCTGGAGCATTAATGAAGATGGTGCAGACATACTTTTTCAAAAAAACAACTTTGCAGTAGGAAAGATAAACAAGAACATTGGATAACTACTGAAGCTTCAGTAAAATAATAAAAAAAAATTCTTGAATATTCTTTTTGCAGTGTGGAGTGGCCTATACATTCAACTAATTTTAAAAATCAGAAAAGATAAAACACAAAAACACCCTTAGTAAGTATCCTAGAAAAAAAACCCCACTTCTAATTAGAATGGCACATTATTTATGTATTTAGATTTTAATTGCACTCACTTGATATGCTCATTAAAATTATTTTCATTATAATCAAGCTTTTTACTCTATTCCAGCTCCATTAGACACTAATATTCATGGAAAGGAAAAAAAAAGCTTCTGAACAAAATTATGGCAACAGACACCCTGGAATCTGAATGGAACCCTATTTGTTTCGATAGAAATACTCATTGTTAAATGGATATTATAGAGTTCTAAAAGCTTGCACACACAGACAGGGCCAGCCCATGGCCATTTCTTCTCTATATTGCTCCAAAGCAGCCCTCATGAAGATGCTCCTTCCCCAGTCTCACACTGGCTCTGGTTGCCAGCCATGACTGGCCATGGTTCCACAGCTGCCCTCAGTGTGGGCCATGGCCCATCCCTGCCTCCAGCCCTGCCTGGGGGTCTCAGGACCCACCTCCTCCTGTGACCAGCATGTCCCCAAACCCTGCAACTGCTGCTCCCCCACTGCCCCCTGGCCGTGGCTCTGGGCTGGAGCAGCGTGGACAGGGGCACAGAGAGGGATTTACGGACCTCCTGGACCTGTCCCTCTGTGTGTGGAGAGCCCAAGAGTTCCAGTTGCACCCACAGCTCAGGAGGCATTTCTGCTCTTATATGTCAATCTGTCAGCACTCTGAGCTTCTACAGGAAAAAATCGTGCTACATAGTTCAACATGAAACATGTAGAAACATACTATGGAGTTTCCTTTCTTTTGCCATCAGTGTCTCTCCAGAGGCTTCAGAGACACGTGTGCTATAGTGTCTTTTACAAGAAAGGGGGAAATATGTTTTTACTGAGAGGGATATATTAAAACTCTTATTCTATTACCTTCAAACATCATATGAGTTTAGGTGTGTTTTTCAGAAATGGTCCCTTGGCTGTTCCCACAACTGTGCCTACTGAAACAAATCAAATGGAGCTTGGTAGACCTCAGTGTCAGACCTCAGCCAGGCAAGGTAGTTAAAAAAAAGAAACAAGCTTGAAACTTCCCCGCAATATTTCAATTTTCAGACATAAGTAAATGCCAAACTGCTTACTGGAGTAAGTTCCTTTTAGGTGCACAGTACTTAATAACTACTTCTTTGGAGTCAGTTTGTTAAGCTTCTTGCTTTTTCGAAACATCTAACTATCCTCCAAAAATGTGTAAAAGATTTCTGAAACACTTTTTCTAGAAGATATAACAAAAACTTTTAATTAATTTCATAAACTTTTGTATTAGCTTAGTTTCACTTCACTGGAACAAGTATTTATTCTCCATTTCTGAAGAAATTTTTAAAGAAAAAAGGGAAATATAATACAAAGAGAAATCACCAAGAGTAATTAGAGATAACCCTTGGACCACAAGTCTTTCCTACAGTAATTAAAAACATTAAGTATTCTTTCTCAAGAATTCAGTTATTTCAGCATTTTGGGTACTGAATTATAAGTAACACTGTCACAATTCTTTATGCTATTTTGCCATGTTAACCCATCTGGCCCACTGAGGAAGGTTAAGTGTAACTATTCACAGCTTAGAAGTTGAATTAGTATAAAAATATTTTAATGTGCATAATTTCAACATCTGGTGGTGTAACTAGCATTTTCTTCCTCAGGAAATGATATTAATTTCTCTTTCTTCCCCTTGCAATAAAATATGCTATTTTTACTTGTTTATTTCTGTTCACTTACAAAGCAAAACGCAAAAGCGCAATGTTGGTAATGTCTTTTTCCTTTCTCATAGTTTGATTTTATTTTATTTAAACAACATCCAAAATTACCACACAAAGAATATATACTGTAAGAATTTTAATCAAAATGAAAAAATAAAGTTGAATGTTTTAATTTTTTTATATAGTGGAGCTACAAAATTTCTCTGAAAGTTAGGGAAATTAAGATCAAGACTGAGATTTTTAACCTCTGACTCTTCTCAAAATACCAGGAAAGCACTCCCCAGCAACAATGAAGGTTTCAGCATTGTAATATTCTTCTGCTCAGAATAGGACATAAACTATTACACACACAAACACACTACACATTTCAAGTATTTTTAATAACCAAGAATCATTCTGATCTGCCCTCTCCCTGATGGTCTTTCACTTTTCACCAATACACAGGTGTGCTACTCCTGGAAGATCTTTGTAATCAGAAAACCTGGCCCTTGAGTGTTCCATTTCCCGGAGCTTTTCTTCTGGTTGGATAGACATGAGGAATGCATGGGAAGCATGCTCACATTTTGTCCCCCCTTTTTTTTTACCAATTTGTTTAGAGCATAGTCCATGCCCACAAGGACAGTTACAAATTACAAAATTTGTAAGGTAATTCTCAGCAATGGCAGGTCAGGTTACTAAATTATTCTTAGCCAGATTTCATTCTGACTAATTCTTGTACATACCTGGGCTACTTATCAGTGTCTTAGAATAAGCCTGAATTAGTTGTACGTGCTCTGTGTCATACACTTACACAATCAGAGCTCTTGGACTGTAGTTCACAAGGTCAAGGCAACTCATGATTATGAGAAGTTCTAAGTGGTACAACACATGAATGGGATATTTCACCACCATGTGCCCTTCCTATTCTCTCGATTTTTATATTAGAGTGCATCAGAGTCATAATGTCTTCTGCTTGTAAGACATGGCAATTATCACGGGCCAAAACCTCACTGGACTGCACACACACCATTGTGAGTGGGCACCAAGCAACTCTATTTTGTCAAGAGGTCAAATAACTTTTTCATACTGCTTATCCAGCAAGATTGAAAGGATTTATGATCCATCCTATTTGAAACACAAGTTACTGGGAAGAAAAGGACGGTGCTATTTCCTCAGCTTTCAAAACTTGTAGAAAACCCCTTACAGAAAACACACATAAGCAGGTTTGTAATAAATTTTAGAGAAAGGAAATCATTAAATAAGGATTTGATTCAGAATTACCTTTAATGGCAGTATCTTGAAATCCAGCTGACTTGTTCTTCAATGCAAACCTGCTGAACACAGCACTGTTGACTTAAGCAAACCACCAAACCCCTTAATTGAGGGGATGTCCTTCACACACAACTGAGAAGGTTTTAAAGATTCGCAACCACAACACACTGACATCGTCACTCTCAAGGAAGTTTTTCCTCTGAAATCACCCATCGTCTATGCTGATTAGTGCAGGCCTATGTTCTGTGGCAATGCTGTGCATCTCTGGATAGCTGTAAATCAGAAGGTCACATTAAGTATAATCATTACCAAAAGTCCAGGATACAGTGCAACACAGTAAGTCCAAGAACATAGTTTACCAAATTTATCTCAATGCTAAAATTTTCAAAAGAAATGCAAAAATCTGTTCCTGTGTATTTATAATAAATATCTGTGAACCCAGTACCCATATTTTCCTACTACAAATGACATAGAGCACTCTTTTGGTTCAATTTCTGCTTCTACCTCTTACAGGGAAAGACTTGCTCAATAGTTCTCTCGCCGAAAATATCCAAGAAACAATAATATTTTAAGATAATATTCACTGTGTATAAATTGCAATTCCTCTGAAATATACTGCCTTAATAAGAGGAAATTATTGCATGATACAAAGAAAAGAAAATGAAATAATGGGTTTTCTGTGTTTGACTATCTATGTTCCTCTGTATTCATTTGACTGTTGGTGGGGTTTTCATTACACAGTGAGTTATTAGTTCTAATAAGATATGAATGAAGCATTATTTCTGGTTTGAAATCCTGTTTAAATGATGTACCTTATGAGGATAACTTTTAAGGGCTAAATCATCAGGGAAAAATGTTAAAAAAGTAAGTCATTGTACTTGGAAGTTAAAACTGGTTCTTGCTGCAGCCTGAGCAAGGGCTTGCCTGTAAGTTCATCAGCATGGGAGGCAGACTGACCCAGAGGGGGTCTGAGTGGCAGCTGCCTTCTTGCTTCTTGTGAAGGGGGAGAAACGTGCCAGGTAGACTTTCTGACATTGGTCAGCAAACCCTGCACCTCCTGTGAGCCGGTGTTGGGCACCAGATGGGGAAAAGTTGAAAATATTTTCATCTATTTCACATGCACAAATTAAAAGATACCTATCATGTGATTATTAATAAAACAAGTACACTCTCATTTCCTTTTACTTCACTGTGTGTGTCAGTCTAGCCCATATAATTTAGAGGGTCTGACATGTATTGCTCTGATCTCATTTATCACCAGCCCAAGTTCATTTTAGAAGCACAGATACTCAGTGTACAATTTTTATTGTAAAATTGAATTTGTTTCTTGTGACAGAGTAGGCTTGTTGAATTTACGATTTAACATTGAACATCTTTCACCTTGGAAGTAGCTCTCCTGCTGTAAAAACGAGGCATCTCTCTCATGAGGACAGTATAACATCATGATACAGATGCCCATCCTGTTAGACAAGGTCGTGCCAGTAGAAACTAAACTTAATTTTCTGAGCCTTTCCAACACTTGGCCCTATTTTTCATTTTACAAGGATGAATATTGGGAAATACTTTATCCCAGTGTAACAACTCTCCTTTTGATCAGTAGAACAAAAAAAAATGTTTGATGTTCAGTTCAAACTGGATGAGTGAAAGAAAATGCAAAAGGCTGCTGAAGACACGTTACTTTTCTAATTAACCGTTCCTGCATTGTCTTTACATTACAGAAAACAAACAAATTATCTTACTTGTATTTTGGAACCGGACTCTTGGTTATGGGTATTTTATTCAAGACTGTACTTTTTGACTTTCTCAAATCCTTTGTCATTGGGTTCACTGTTTTGCTCTCTCTTTAATCTGACCACTGCAATTACTGTCAAATTCTCAAACAAAACTACCCTTAAATTGGTTTTAATTAATTCATGTTACACAGAAGCAGGACAATCTTGCTGTTTCCATCTTGTCTTCAGCCTTCACCACCTACTTAAAGTCTGCAAATCACATCATCCTTCTTTCACAGCACTTCACAGTAATGTTTACACTTCTGAGAAAACAAAGTTCTGCTCACACTCAACCACTTTGTCATGCAGGGAGCAGCATTTTCACTCATCCAGTTACAGAAGCACTGATGAGTCCATCTGGCTCCATCTCTGAAATGCAACCCAAGAGGTTGCAACTCCTCATTTCCCAAGAAAAAAATCTCCCACAATGCATTGCCTGCCTGCCTTCCTTGTTTTACCACATCACTGTTTGTAGAGTCCCCAGCCAGCCACGGCTCAGTTCCTCCATGCAGGAAAGCAGGAAGCACCATCTTTATCTGTTGCACCTCTTGTAGCTCATATTCCTTCTCTAGACAAACTCTGCTGCTGCCAGCTGTCAAAGGTACTCAGTAATTTTCCAGCCAAAGTAAACACTTGCAGGCTATAATTGCAACCTGTCAACAATCCTCTCAGCCTTAAGGAACCGAGATGCTGCAGACTAAAGCTTTTCAGATCTATTTGGATCCTTTTAGAACCCCAAAAAGGGAATCAGTTCACAGCTGGAGAAATATTTTCCCAATTATAATTTAAAATAGAGTCTGTGTCCTCCTTGGACATTTGAATGCATATTCTTGGGAAAGTAGCTGTATTCTGCTGTACTTGGGAGATCTCATGCAAGAATTAGTTAAATAAATTTAATAAAAATATGCATATTAACTCCCCCCCCCAACCAAACAGAAAACCCCAACTACAGAAAACCACATTCACATGCTCTTTTAATACTAAATTACAGTTCTTTAGCACTTCTGCATTGCTCTAGATCATCATTCATAGGACAACAACAATACTGAGCAAAAAATGCATGATGCTTGATGTCCAGGTTTATTCTCACTTCTAGGTTCATTAACTTCTCTGGTTGCAAGGAATATTAGACCATCATGGACCATATGTTCCACAGCATAAAAATTCAGCAAATCATCCATAAAACTTGCAAAGGCTTAGCCCAAAGACTCAGGCCTTTTTTAACAAAGAAGTAAAGAGCCTGATGTGCTCTTGATGTATTTATTCTTTAGCTATAAGAATGTGCATCCTTGAAGAATCTTTGGTTGATTATGCTATTGGATCACAAGGCATTACAAGCAAAGGATGTATAAACCTGCATTTTTCTGGGAGGCAATAAAAGATTATTATACTAAGGGCTCAACTCTTCTCAGATGTTTTTTTTCCCATTCCTCAAGCAGTTCAAATTCTGTATGTCCTAACTTCTCATTCTGATTTCTTTTCTACTACTGTATATGTCTTCCTTACTAAGAATAAATCACCAGAAGAAGCTATTTTGAAAATGGCTTGGACATGTTCTAGTCAACAAATCCAGTGTAATCAGCAGGCTCAGATTCTCAAAGTTGAAGGTTTATTTTAGTACAGCATGCCATGTTTAATCAGTTTAACTAATGCTGCACTGTACTATCTGCTTTGACAAGAATATGTTGATCATATTACAGAATGATTACTGCTAATGGAGATCTTTTAGACAAGATTAGATTTTGCTTCTGTCCAGATGCCTCAAAGAACATTATTAGTTTTTGGTGTCATATTTTTGTAACATTAATATGATCAGCTTATGGGCTTGCTCATATGCTATAACTGCAGCAATTTATCTGACAGTTAAGCTGTCAGGACCATGCAGCATCTAACCCAATGAACACTGCTGCAATCTGTATCAAATTAGGCACTGCCTGCACAATCTTACCACGGCTGTGAGGTGACCAATGAATATTCTGATGAGCTCTCAATCTTTGAGGTTCAGAAACTTGAATTGTGCAGTTCAATAGCTGTTTCCGAGAAAGCTGATTACTTCATGATAATATCCCTAACAGTGAATTTGCATACTTTTAAAGGAATGTAGGTTAGGAGGTTTTTTTCCCCATAAATCAGCAGAATGGGATTCAGAGCTGTGCTGCTCTGACAGTTAATTAATGCAGAACTGCAGCCTATTAGTATAATAGCAGTTGTGACAGTAGTTTTTCTATATACGTACAGAAAAGATAAATTCTTTTGATTATAAAGCACTTTTCTGTCCTTCTTTCAAAGTTGCTGGATTTCTACAAGTGCCTTTCATGACCTGTATTTACTAGTTAGACACAAAAATAATTATGAAAGCTGAGAAGCATAAAGATTAATTTTAATACATTTTGACTAGAGAGCCTTACAGTATCAACTAAGCAATACTATTGCCCTTAAGTTCAATACATACTGATATGCTCTCTGATGGTATGCTTCATTCCTTTTGATAATATGCCTTTAAAAACAATGTCCTTTAGGGTCCAATGGACCATGAAATAGTCTCTACAAAAGTACCAGTGGTGCCAATGCTGAGACAAACATTCATTTTAGCTGTCAGCTTTAAGGACTGTGGAAGAAATGAAGCACATTTATTATATACTGATGTATTCTGACTAGATAATCCTTTTCAGTTGTAGGCACTATAAAGACAAGTGCAGATTACTGTGGGGGAACATTTTAAAAAAATTCAGATGGGCTGAAACAGTTGAGCTTCCAATTTCACAGTTGGATAATTTGCCTTATAAACTTGTATTTAAAAGAAAGTTTTACTGGTACTGAAGTACGCTAAGTAAACGATCTATAATTTGAAAATGAGTAAGTTAGAGATACTTACACAGAAACTGTATCTACTAATGTTATATTTATTAATTAGTGTTGAAGTTTGTTTTTCTATGCTGCTGCCATTTTCAAGGCAGTACAACTGCAGAAAAAATCTTAGATAACCATTGTCATTGCAGTTGTGTAAAAATTTAGTCCTTTGTCACCAGTTTATGGCATTTTGACACCATGATTATTTCTGTACGGATTAATTGACTCATCCTGGAAACCAACAGGACCTCAGGATTCAGAACAAGATACTTAAATCATGGTATTTTCAGGGGTCAGTATTGAGACCGCTGCTATTTAAAAAAATTGCTGGTGACATGGACAGTGGGATCAAGTGCACCCTCAGCAAGTTTGCTGACAACACCAAGCAGTGTGGTGTGGTCAACATGCTGAAGGGCCTGGACAGGCCAGAGAGATGGGCCTCATCATGAGGATCTCACAAAGTTCAAGGCCAAGTGCAAGGTCCTACACGTCAGTTGGGGCAATCCCAAGCACAAATACAGGCTGGATGGAGACAGGATTGAGAGCAGCCCTGAGGAGAAGGACTCGGGGGTGTTGGTTGATAAGAAGCTCAACACGACCCGTCAATGTGCACTCACAGCCCAGAAAGCCAACACTGTCCTGGGCTGCATCCAAGGCAGTTTGGACAGTGGAAGGTCAAGGGAGGGGATTCTGCCCCTCTACTCTGCTCTTGTGAGACCTCACCTGCAGTGGTGCCCATGGCAGAGGGGTGGAATGAGATGATCTTTAAGGTCCCTTCCTATCCAAACCATTCTATGAATCTACTATTTTTCAATACATGCATAAACTTAATTATAAACTTAATTTCCATTTGAAAGCTGGGAATAGGATGCAAAAAGCCTACAGGATTTTTTTCATTATGTGGTAAATGGTAGGAGAAAGGTAGGCCAGATCTCACCTGGCTCCTGGATACCAACAGTTGACCTCAGCCTGCTGAGCCTCTGCTATCAGGTCTTTTCAGGAACACTGAAAAGCAATCAGTCAGATGCAACCTGTGACTAAATGAAAGAAAAAACAAAAAAAAAATTAACAACTAGAAACAGTCTTTTTTTTAAAACGTACTTTCAAAAAAAAGCCTGTCAAAGACCAATTTCAATGTATTGAAAATTAGCAAAATGGAAGAAACCAGGAAGCAGTGTAATGTACATAGCATGTGATAACAACACAGCACCTGCTCTGTTATGTCCTGTCTCGCTAAGCACAAAGTTTTCTCCAAAATTCAGAGCATGGAAAATACCAAAGTAGAAACTAAGGACAAAATCACCTCTACAAGGCTTTATGCACATACAGCTGTGTGATACTAGCACGAAAGGAAATTGTTAGCTGATCTAGTCTTCACTATAAATGTTAATGGATGCTGTTAGATACAGTATTTAAGTGTTTAAACAACCAGGAGTTCTGGTGTCTGAACTCCTACACATTTTTCTAATTTAGAGGAAACAGTTCATACAAGTTTCTGTAACTCAAAGTTACAACATACAGATAATCTGGCTACTTATTAAATTCTGATGAAATTTAGATTTATTGCCTCTCAACCACTTTTTCAAAAATGTGTCAAGACACAAATACAATTCTTTGAATAGGTAATTAACTACATAACACATTCAACAATCACAAGTCAAAACTTTTTTAAAGAGTTTTTTTAACTGTTGAGAATTTTGTGTTTGAGCGTGAGCAGAATTGACTAGAAACAGACTGCAGACATCTGTAATGGCACAGTCTTGCTACATGGTGAAAAGCACATCATTTTCTGGCTTCTCTGCTAGCACATGGCCCAGCCAAGGCAACATGTCACCACTGAAAAGCTGCCTGGATCATATGTTTCATTTGGCTGGCAGGTCACATTTCAGAAAATGCCATGTATTGCAGTACTTTACCTATGTATTGCTGTTGCCTTTATGCACTCTGCAATCATACATATTACATATGAGAACTGGGAAGAACTGAATGCTGTTCATCTACATACTGAATAATGCATTCAGAAGCTGAAATTTCCCCCCTCTTTCTATCAATGCAGAATTCAGTTACCAGCTGCCATCGTACTTCAAAATTAAATTGATGCACTGATCTCCCATTGGTGTTAATATAATTTAGATTAATAGATTTGGATTTCAGTTTAAAGGAAATTCTAGACGAGCTTCATAAAGAGTTTAGGAGTGGTTCCTTTGAAATCAACTAGAGGCCTGAGAAAATGCATTTTACCCAGGAAAAATTTAAAAGGCAGTTTCTTTAAGAAAAGTTTGGATATTAGACTACAAATACCTAAGTCACTGTATTTCTGTAAGGAAGGATGCTCATACCATGGGAGGCTTTGGTCTGCAGACTCAGTAGATAAGGAAATCAATTACTTCTTTGCCATATTCTCCAATGCTCATGATGATATCTTTTGGCAATGTGCAAGACATAAATGTCACAAAAGATATTGATTCACATTATTTTAATCTCTACTAAAGAAGACAGTATAAGAAAAAAGCCAATATTATGACAGGCATCTTAAAACTTTTAGACTTTTAGCAGAAATATAAATTTTCTGACTGTATACTTTCACAGTTTCCTAACACTCACTTGGCAGCAGTAGCAACAAATCTACCTAAAAGAAAATCACAAGTGCTCACTGGAAGAATTAAAGATTTTTTTACCATGGCATATCTCTCAGAGATAAATATTTATCATCTAGTTTGAAGAAGAACTGCCTTTTATTTATAATAATTTTATTAATCAACTGAGATTGTTACCATGGCTGCACTGAAACAAAAATTAACCTTTTTTATAGTAAAAAAACCTTTGCTTTAAATTTATTTATTAAAGTTATTAAAATTATAATTATGGGCTGGGATCAATGCAAACAATTGGAAATTTCAAGCTGAGATCTGGCAATTCTGTGTAGCACTGTGCAGTGTTCACTATAAGCATTTGTAAATTGGGCTCGTTTCTTAATTGGTGCAGTGTGCGTGGTGTGGTGAGGAACACACTGAGAGAAAACAATCTGTTTTGAATATACCTGAACAAAACTGTTAGTTTTGTTTCTTATTCAAATGCAATAGTGAAAAACTCCACATTTGAAGTTGACAAAATATCTTGTTCTATCAAACTAAAATATTTTTCCAAATTCTCTGACCCCTTGAACATCAAATTTAGTTAAATGTTATTTTAAAATGTCATAGCAAAATGAAAACTTGAAACATATGGTTTCAAAATGTCAAAACAAAATCTATTTTATTTTCTGTTACTGAACATTATTTTTACTTTGTTTAGTATAAGCCCCAAAAATTATTCAAATTATTTTGAATACGGAGCCTGAAATGGATTTTTGTGAGAAATTTTAGCTTCACTAACTGTTTAAATAAATCTACCAGTTTATTTTTCTGCATTGCATGTTCTCTCAGTCAGGAAAATCTCCATGATGTTTATTTTCTGTACCACTCTCTCCATGTCAGGAAACATATGTTGTAGGAAGCTGATTGAATCTCAGACTGACAGCTGAGATGCTCTTCCAGTTCTCCGTCACGGAGGAAGATATCTGGCATCTAAGCAGAGAAATTCTTCAGTAATACATTTGGACACTTGCCTTTAGAATTTAACTCTGGGGTTCAGTTTGCCTGAAATCAGTATTCTGATTTCCTAATAGGCTTCTCTTTTAACTTTTATGGAGGTAGATAATTCTAATCAATATTAATCTCAATTCTTCTGGGAAGCTGTATCTTATGCCACTCAACCTATAAATTAATTCCTTCCACTCATTTTATTTTCAAACCTTCTGGCAAAGCCAGAGCTACAGAGAGCATCCTCCATTAATATACATATGTAAACGATTAGATTCTTTACTTTATATCATACAGTACCACTCAATGGTGATTCTTTCTGAACCATTTCTTTCTCACAAGAATTACACAAAGGGCTGAGGCAGAGCAGGGTATCTTACAGGTGACCTATTAACAGACTTCTCCACAGGTTCACATTACTTTACATTTCATATGAACACTTAATTTTTGTAATTCAAGAACTGTTGATTGCTCTGAATTGCAGGTGCTGTAGTATCATGATTGCAGTAATTAAAACAATTAGGGTTGAAAGAGGTATCATTAAGTTATTAATATGCACAGTCTTTGTTACATGCAGAACACAGAGCTTTTTGACAAGCTGATGGAAGCAAGGGGATAACACTGCGAAAGATTAAAATGACCAATGAGATCAGAAGTCAGAAAGATGCCTTTTAGGAGAACTGTAAAATTGTTACCACTTAAACCAGCAGAGACACTCGGGGATTTTGTCCCCGCCTTTTTTTTTTTTTTTTTGGAGTGAATTACATTAGGATCACTCACTTAGGTGTCTGTATAGGTCACAAAAAATGTATTGCAAATGAAACAAAACATTCTCTTTAATAAGTCCAGATCTTCGTCATCACATTTCTTATCCTGGGAAGGTAATGAAAACAATTCAAACACAAGTGGTTATCCGAAAAATCTTAGGTTGAAGCAAAGTGCTTTAATGTGGTTAAGTTATTCTCTGCTATGGGCTGACAAGAGATATGGCTTCCAATAATCAAGGTACAAAAGATAAAGCATTTACTGTTTCACACAGATTGGTAGGTATTGGTATCAATACCTTCCACATGGTGGAAGATCATTGCAGAACATCTCAACAATGACCAGCATACAAACAGTCTAATTAGTGCTGAGTTTGTTCAGTGATCTTTTCAGTACAATGTAAATTAAATTCTCTCCTCTAGAAGCTGTATTCACTTTCTAAACTTTAGGTTATAAGATCATAATCCTGCTTTATTTCATTTTTTTTTTATTCCATTTTGTTATCCTGATTGCATTCTCCTGTAGTGATTCAAGTAATTTTTTTGCCCCAGATTGGAAATTACCATCAGTAACCAGCATGTTGATACCTTCTTGTTTCTCTGCAAGCACTTTACATCTGGAAATGCATTTTCCATGCTTGTTCTGGGAATGAAAAAAATTGGAAGAAGGCCTAAGAGTTCTGCCAAGTTTTCTTGAGAAGAGTTATGCAAATATATATGGGTGACAATGAAAGTTGTTCAGAAAACCTTAGTTTGCACAGCTGTCTACCTGGAATACAGATCTAGTATTTAACGTTGGCTTTTTTTTTTTTTTAACCTTGGCCTGTTCTGAACATTCACTGTATTCAGCCACCTCACTGCATCAACAATGAACTGAAAACTACCACATTATAGACTGCTTACAGAAGCAAATATGTCAATTTATCATCATTTTCAGATTTTAGAATGCATTAGATGAAGTCATGTTTTCCAAATATTAAGGTAATAATTATGAAAATTATTTTTAAAGAGATCAAATTGATCTATAATTTTGTGCATGTCAATACAATGGATTTTTATTAAAATAGTTAAGACTATAATAGATGAGGAGTAGTAGAACTGAGAAAAAAAATAGAAGACAGTGATTTTGAAAACTGGTAAACAGTTTGGTTTGCAAACCAATTCCACTCCTGCTGAAATAAGAGTTTGCCATTGTCTTCACTGAAAAGAGGATTGTACTGCTTATCTGTCAGTAAGACTGTGAGATTCCTGTGAATTGTAGAGAAAGAAAAACTATTTTGAAGATACTAGTAACTTTTGTTCATGAATTAAAGATACTTCGTTATGAAACACATGTATATGTGTGCATATTTATACATATATACATGGGTATATACATACCTATTTAATATATATCTATATAATATAGACATGTGTGTATATATTTATCTAATATATTGGTAAGATTGATTTACGCGACAATAGGAAGACAAAATCACAAATATTTGAACAGACAGAGGCAGAAAGAAACCAATTAAGATATATTGTATCTTGAAACTAATTCTATTCTGGACTGGTTTTTGGTGGAGCTACTGACACTGATTATTTCTGACTCAAAAGCTGTGACCTCCACTGTGTCCTTTTTCTGCTGGTCATACTGCATTACAATTGCTACAATAGTCATATGGAATCTTATAATTTATAAATAGCAAAGTTTTCTAAAGAAGCACAATTTTCATGTTTACGTTGCATATTTCTGGGTATCATTTGTTTACTTGCTAATTTTAGGCTATAAGTACTTGCCTTTTTACAGCAATGTCCATGCTAGCTTCAAAAACTGACTGTTCATGCAAATAAAGCAAAGGGGTTTTGGCCTTTGATGTCAAATGGTACAAATGCTCTTATGATTAGCACAGGCTTTTAGCCATCTTGCCTGTCAAAAATGCAAATACCTTTCCTTATACTGCCACATAAAAACTCCTCTGTATATTAAAATGCAGTCCAAACCCAAGCCAATCAAAAATTATCGTAGTTCAGCAGAAGAATCAATGTGATCTGGAAAAGAAATTCCATGTTAGAATTTCAACCATTCTTTTTCAGTGAAAATTTTTGTAATTCAGTAGTAGTTAAAAAAGAATTCCTCCTTCCACATACTTAGAAAAATGTGAAAATGCTGCAATAAAATAACATATTCCCGTTTGAGAAGCATCTGTTATTGAATGTGTTTTGGGGTGGACTAATTCTGATGCATCTGTGGGACTAACGGGACTGTAGACATCTTTCATGTGTATCAAACATCATAAACCTATATAGTAAGAGTAAAGGAAGAATCAATAACTCAAAAACCTCCAATTCCAGTAAACAAAGTCTTGCAGCACCCCCAAAAATCTTCCCTCAGTCAAACACCTGGCTAGGGAACATTTGACATGCCAGCTGATAGAATCAAACTACTCTGAGATGACAGGAAAGTCAGTACTTTATAGCTAGTGCCTATGCTATATCACATACTCAGCCAACTGTATTTTGTGAAACCGGAATGTATTCATAAAAAAACCGTGTTTGCAAACTATAGCAATTTCTGAGAACCTCAAGAACATGCTACCAAGACAGCACATATTATGAAATATGACCAAGATAATGAAAGATCCAAAGCAGAAAATGACATCCTTTCAACTACTGGAAACCCTTTTCTGCATTAGAAGATGAATCAATTTTCAATTTATGTTGGCTTTTTTTTCATACAGTTTCTGAGCATGTAATGTTGAATAATGCTAGAATAAAAAAATGTGTCTGAAAAGAATTTAGTGGTCTACCTTTACCTTGAGGTGTAATTTTCTACTGAATTGAGGTTCTTATGATAAACTTTAATCTCTCAACTCTTTATGTGTCATTGACAAGGAGAAGCAAGGAAAGAACAATAAATCCCTGTTTGTAGACGTAGGATAAAATGAAACTACTCAAGCATTTACCTTACACTACCAAATAGTAACTTCAATTCCTTGGAATCCATTTTCTGGACCTCTCCCCCTTACTTATCATGCATTTGTCTAATAATTCACTTTTAGGCCATCTTAGAAAATCACTTCTCACATGAAAGATATTAAAAACTTTGTCCAGATTGAGCTTTTTCACCCCTTTATCTGATATAGTATTAAAAAGAATGAATAAGTAAGTTTCAGAGATACTTGGATGGGTATTTAAAAAGACAAATCTGCACTGTAACTTCTAAATCCATGTTTGCCTACTGCAGGGGGCAGTCAGAGATATGCATCCCCCTGTTAAGCTGTGAATAGTATATGTATACTTATGGTTTCCATTATCAAAATACCTCATGGTCTTTACAGTTCTTGCCTATCCAGCAGAACAGCACTAGTTACCCTCAGCTTGCAGGCAGGGAAATGGGGCCTGAGATTACATGTAATTTACTCAAGGTCAGAGAGGAAATCTGCATTAAGATTTCAACTCAAGTGTTTTGATCTCTAAAATCCAGCTAATTCAACCATTATACTATCCTTTATCTATGCAGGCTATAAAATTGAGCACATCCCTGTGGCACTTTCTGAATTAGAGTGAGAACCCTCAATCTCCTCCATGCACATATACTGCTGGAAAATAAATTACTTTAAGGCAAATTATTTGATGAGAATAAAATGTTCAAATGCACTGTAACTTGAATGTTATTCTTTACATACAAGCCAAAAAAACCCCAAACAAACCAAACTAAAAAGAAAAAAATATATATATTCCAAATACTCAACAGAGTCTTGGGTACAAAACTATCCAATATCCAGTTCTGCAGATTTGGGACAGGGACTGACTGGATTCTGTAAGAATTACAACACAGCTGACAACCAAAGTAAACACCACAAGGCAATAAGTTGTGATGTCCTTGTGATCTATCCATTTTGATTAAGCCTGTGAGTTTCCTTCTTATTAGTCTGAGACGAATCAGGACCTTGAGCAAGATGTAGTAGATTTTTTAGTCTTCAATTCTTTCTTGGTTCCCTCAGGTTTCCTTGTAGTTCTCGCAAAAAGGATAATTTTCCCTTCTCAGTACTTTACTGGCCAGCCAACCCCTGGACAGTCTCCATATAAATCTGCCCAAATTCTACAGAGATGTTTTGCTTTCCTGAATTTTGTGGCCAGGTTCTTATTTTTACTGATATTTTCCATCTCTAGGTATCATGGAAAAGCAGTAAGGCTGGAGAAGGGACTCACTTTGCCTTTGTGGAAAACCCTAAATATGCCTATCAAGCCTCTGGCTTGAACCTCAGAACTCTGTTGTAAGAATGGTAATCTTGCTTTTCCCTCTCTTGGGGGAACTTTTGGCAGATCCTTCCAGCCCGGTACTGCTGCCAGAGCCGGGAGTAGGATGTTATTGCAGACTGTCCTCCAGTGGAGAGGACCAGAACTGACAGCCCTGACTTCTGCATGGTAACTTTTCTGACCAATTTACAAACCCCAAGCTTTCACAGCAGAAAATTGTGCATTTTATTCTGTATCTCGTTCTATCCCTCTGCAGACTGCCAAATTGCACGGGGCTGCAGCAGAAGGATCACTGACAGAGTTGCAGGGAGCAATTAATTAAATGGTGCCCAATAGGGCAGCTTTCAGGAGCCTGAAACTTTTCAGCTGGATCTTCATTGCACAGAAACATAGAAAATGTCAATGAATTGACATCTATATTACCTATTAGTGTAGAATGAATAAATTTAATGGAGAAAATATACATTTTAAAATGTATATTTTAAGTATTCTTTTGGTAACTGTAAATAAAAAATTTAAAAATCTATACTATATTTCAGTCTAATTCCAAGCTTCTTCTCAGTCTATTTGACTTTCTCAGAAGCAGAAGTAATCATAGAGATTTTACCACTGTAATTGGTGTTGCCTTATAGAAGCACCTGAGACCTACTCTTTCAATTTAGACATCCTTTTTGCACATTGATAATAATTTCCAATAATCTCATTCAATTATAAAGAGGCTATCTATTATTCAATTTTAACTCTACCACGTGACAGAAAAACAGGGGGCTTTGCCAAACTAATTAATGCTTTTCTTATCTGGAGTCCCAACAAATTAACAGTGCATGTAAGGGCCTCAGTCTGGCTTCTAACAAACACAGAAGGCACAAAGTCATTGTTACAGGGAACAAGAAGAGGAAAAGGAGACTATGAGACAGGTGCTCTATAAAGTATGTCAAATGTCTGTATAAAGCAGAAAGTATTCTAATATGTTAAGATCAAGAACACTGCCCTCAACTAATCATCCAACTCCAAAAATGAAAAGGTCATCAATTAGAAACACTGCATGTATTTTATCATCTTTCATGATAAAGAAGTGGGAGAGAACTACTTCAGGAATTGTGTTAAAACCATCACTCAACCTATTACAAAAAACTATTGATGCAGTTACGTGTCATTAGCAGCAATTAGTGAGAGGTTAAATGCTGCATGGTACAGTGATATTGTGCATTAATTGGAAACCATTCATTAGAAAAGAAAACTCTTACAAAATGAGGTTTTTAATATCAGTATTTCAGAATAACTAGCCAGTCCTTGAGTGGTTAGACTCCTTGAAAAGAAGAGGTATATTTTTGGTGATTTTTTTTTTGTTTTTTTTTTTAAACTAATCATTTTATATTTTGTATGTACAAACTTGCAGAATAGAGTGGAAGTAGAATTGTAAGAATAAGGCTCCCCAGTGATCTAGAAGAGAGAAGGGCAATTCATTCTGAGACAAGTGGGTGGGTGACCAGAGTAATACTGAAATACTGGCCTTTGTTCTGACTCATGACAGTCTTCACCTACTTGCCCTCAAGCAGACATCTTTTACCTCAATTCTCTACCTATAAAGGAGGATAGGTAGTAAAACCAATCTGAAAAGAATTACTGTAAGATGCTGAGGACTGTGCACACACCTAAGTAGATACTGCAAGCAGAAAATGCCTATAAACCTACTTCAGAGGATCATTCATTCTAATCAACTCTGCTGTGAGAGCTGTAGCCCTCAGGAAAGAGGAGAGGTACAGAGCTTAGCTGGCTAATGCAGGAATGCCCTGCAGCCTGTCTGCCAGGGCACTGCAGTGCAGAGCAGGCTGACTGGCATGGTTTAGCTGATCACTGCATAAGGACACAAGAACAGTTCTTCTGGGACAGATAAAGGTACCTCTGGTCCAGCATTTTGGTCCAAATGTTGGCCAAAGAGTGGATATTTGCAAAGCAAATAGACAGCAATATTTTTCGCAGAATACCCTTCCACAAATGTGAACTGAACTTTCCTAAACTGAGCAACGAATCTGAATGATGAACAAATTGCACCTGTTTCACACGTAACAAATCTTTGCCTGAGACAGGCTGTTGTCACTGTACTTCACTAAAAAAAAGAGTGCAGGAGTGCTAGCCTAAGATGAACCTAAAGTGGGCCTAACCTCAGCCTAGGATGTTACCCTAACACCTGGGAAACTTAACATAACAGGAACTTTTGCTATGGTCTCACAGAAGTAACTCAGCTCTCATGTAAATGGACTTGGGCATTAATCTCCATGCATCACATCCTGGCCGGTAAAATAGGGATAATACTGATACTGTACCCAACTGATATGAGGTGCCCCAATGTTAGAAAGTACAGAAAAATTAGGGAAATTGGCTTTTTATTTTTTGGCAGTATAAAAAAGGTAAAAATTTCTTTAAGAAGGTTATAACATTCCAGTGATGAATGGTGTCAAGGACCTGTCTGCTTCACCTACATTCCATCTGTAGATCTGACTCCTCTCATAGTTTGGAAAAGCTCATGTTAGAAGACCTCAAAAAGAGAAACAAACAAACCAAAAAAAACCCCAACTGTCATCAGCTGAGAGGGTTTTCTACTTTAGAATCCTCCTTTAAAATTTCTCCACTAATGTGCCTGTCTGTGTTCCAAGAACAGCTATGTTACATTTTATAGCAATCTTAAAGACCTCAAAGTTAGAGAGGTGCCCCATACACCTCCAAAATGTATTATGTGGCATATAGAGAGCACATGAGGAACACATATTTTATTGGATGGTTAATAATGCACTAAAGGTTCTGTCATTCATGAGTAATTTGGTCATCAAAACTGAAAGGTCACAAGGTATTTGCTGGTTGCACATATAAGCCCTACCAACTGTATATAAATGTTGATGGGTTTCTAGTTTTTCATAGTTTCTGCTCACAAATTCTGAATTTGAAGTTATTCACTTATTTATTACAACTTATTTTTCAAGTTTCAAAATTTGTATTATTTTTTTCAGACTTGACAGTATCAAGCACTTTACACCAACTTCTGAAACCCTCTGCCATCCATATCCTGCCAAACCTAAGAAAGGTAGATAAACATGGAAGATGGAAATGAAATGGGAACAGATGGGCTCATCTGCAATTATACCTCTGAAAAGACTGAGAGCCTCACAGAGATTTATAAACCTTATGGAGTCCAGGCATTTGGTGATCACATAAAATGATCCTGAAAATGTTTTAAATGAGTAATTGAAAATAACAATATTATGTGGAATATAGGAAACTTCTCAAATCAACACTGAACCAACAAGAAGAAAACAATTAGGGACCCAAAGTGTACATAATTTGAGCAAGCAAAAGTGAGATTTCAGAGAAGTTGTTCCTGGCCTAAGACTTCAGCCAAGTGACAAAGTAATTTTTAAATAAATGTGATGAGATGACCTGACTAACAAGAATGATTCAAAGGTGGCTGATTGGGTCTGTCATTAGGATGTGTCAGTTATCTCAGTTTTCCTCTGTAAGAAGAGACATAACTTTTCTTGGTCTGATAACAGTTGCTCCATCAAATCTTCCCTTTTCAGACTAAACAAAACTGAGCAAGTATTCTGCCATCCTTCTCCTCTGCCTCTCCCATTAACGGTCTTGTTTTTGCTTCTGTATGTGTTAAAGGAGCAGTTATGCATGAGGGAGTGAGTTCATCCCTACAAAGACAGAACTGCTTATCTATTATATGTTCAACTGCTCAGTGGAATTAACAATTCAGAGAATATCTTCAGTTTATCTCCCCACTTCCAGCCAAGTTTAAAGCCTGCTCAGTTGTAATGGCTTTCTTTCTAAAACGTCCCTTTTTCTCAGGAGGACATCAAACAGCCTAGACAGCAATGACTACAGCTTAACGTGTTGGCCATGCCATAAAGACAGAAAAGTAATAAATAATATAATTTGTATAAACCAAATTTAAAATAGCAAGCTCTAGCAATGTGAAATTTTGTACAGCAATGGCTGATATCCCCAAGGCAGTTGTGGCTAACAGATTGATTCACAAAAGTCTGAGTCAATTTGCTAGGAATCCAAAAAGAAAATTAAAGCCCGTGCCTTTGAACACCACCAGCCAAAGCAGCTGAACTGAAAAAAATCAGGAAATTTCATCAGCTGGCTTCTAAACTGAATGAGATGCAGGAGATGCTCAAAATGGAATTGTTCCAAGGACAGAGGTCAGAAAACATCCAAGCAAGAAGATTGAAACATTTTCAAGCAATAGAAAAAATATGTTGAGAAGCAAATTTTCTAGGAAATATGAATAGAAAACATTGCCATGCCAGCTGTCAATAAGTGGTAACAGAAAGACCACTTGTTTACCCAGTAATAACATTTGCACAACACATTCCCATGCTTTTCCCAGCGTTAATCAAAGTTCTGACCTCAAAGTAATTGAAAAACCTTGAGAGACTTTGTAAGGAAAAGGAAAGGACCCAAACCTCATCTAGAGCAAGGACAATGAGAAAGAGAACTACCCTGGTGTGAAACAATGACTTATATCTAATTTCTCCAAAACTGCTTTTTCGTTCAGCCATGGAAAGAACTTTTCAGGCTAAACAAACCTAATTGACTTAGTCTTCAAGGAATAGCACTTAAAAGAGAGAAAAGGTTACAGGTTTTCACAAGTCAACTTCTAAAACTTGTTCTGAGAAACAGAATTAATATATGTGCAATGTTTCTGCTCTGTTCTTTTTCATTAAGCTATGGGTAGGGAGGACTGAATTTTCTAAAAACAACTTGAAAGAAATCCAAGATTAGTAGTGTGCAGTGCTTTTGAAAGTCTCTGCTCCATAGCTTTCTGGGATAATAAGTTCACAGAAATTCATAAAACAATACAAAAAGTAAAAGTGGGAGTCAAGGAAAACACCATAAAATAATCATTATTTGTTTCCTCTCAAATGTTTTAATTTTGTAAATATAATTCTAGCCTAACTGCTTCAAGCTTAGTGTTCAAGGTACAACCTGGGTTCCATTTCAAGGTGTTCTCAAATGATCACTAATGCTTCCAATTCAACAAAACAAGCACAATGTCAAATGCCATACAGTAGTATTTTCCTGAATACAAACCAGAGCAACATGTCACAATCCATTATGACATGATGAAAACAAACACCTCCATTTCTGTGTGAAGCCAATAAAATCAACTGATTTCTGTATTTTCACTGCCATTTAAACTTGGAGGATACAAGTGAAGACAGAAAAGCCTTTTTCCAGCAAACTGATTTGCTGTGAAAGTTTTCAGATTTCTCCTACAACTGTATGTCTATTTTAGCCTTATTGTCTGTTCAGTCCTTTGGAAGATGGACCAATGAAGTTCATCTAACCTAAGTCTAAATACCTGTTTCATAAAATATTTGATTGTCTAGGGAGGGACAGGAGAATGAGGAGGTGAGACAGCATGGAGACATTAAAAGAAATCCAATTATCATAATCTATTTTCATGGTAATTTGGTTAATTTCTTAGAGAGAGATCGAGATCTGAAAAGGTATAAAAAAATGGAGAGAAAAAGTCTGGAAGTTGAAGCTCCATTAGAAAATGATACCTGCTTTTAACTGGAAGAGTTAAAAAATTTTAGAACATTTTATCAAAAGGAATAAAATTTCAGACCTTCAAATTTTTAATTCTTAATTTCTAGGTAGATGTTGTAACATTGATACCAGAAGTGTTCAACCTGTGATATACTGAAAGACAGATTCAATAATTACTGTAGACTCTAAAGCTTAAAAGCGATGAATTTGTTAGAAGAAATTATTTTGGGATTAGTTCAGGGGGAAAATTTGTAGTGCAGAATTGCAGAAAATGTACTTCATCTGGGATCAGCTGTAGGTGTTAAAAATTATTTTTTCATCTATGCAATATTTTAAGCAAATATTTTGGTAGCTAAATCAGTACTTACAACTATTATTTTTTTTTCTCTGTTGTATCAACAGTGGCAAGGTTCCTAGTTTCATTTTATTTCCACTATTTCTGCCATCCTCTCACTTGGTACAGATCTCCTTTCTTACCCAGTCACTCGTGCTTCGCAAGATCAAAACTGCCAACTAGTTCACTAAATCCTTGCAAAATACTCTGTGATCTAAACATTTTCATTTCTATAATGTTGAAATCATGCAGGGAGCCTTCCACATAGCATTTATTTGCAGCATGGAAAATGCTATAAAGTTGCACAGCTATCCAAGCTCTGAGGTCATTCAAAGCAGAGTGGAATTAAAATGACACTCTGCCACAAAACCCTTCAGTAAGTGAGGTATGGAAAAAGGGAGAGGAAATTGAAAAGATGGAAATGCATGGGGTATTTAGGGCTGAGGTTATCACCTCAATTACACAGAGGAGTAAAACAAAATGAACATAGATAGGTAAGGTCAAAATGTAGCTTGATATTTCTGTGCAGCTTAAAGGACAAAGAAAAAGGATTTATTTGAAAATCTTTCCTTACAATTCTCTATAAAGTATTCTCTCCCAAATAACCAGACAATATAGGTTTAGCTACTGGAGGTGTGGGGATATACACACATGCACTTCAAGGTGCTACAGCTTGCCTGCCACCAGCAGTGGCCCTACACAGCCTCCAGGGCAAATTTTTATCACCATTTCTACCTTCCACATCAATTTGCTCTTTAAAACATATATATATTTACATATATCCTGCACATTAAATTTATAAAGCTCATTTTGAATGCATTTTTACATGAGCCTTTTCCTTAAACAAAAGGTAAAACATCTTAGGAAGTTGAGGAAGATTGGCAAAGGGTGAGAAGAGATTGGAAAGATTCTGATTCTACTCTGTTTTGCATGTACTCTGGGGATAAAAGTAGGTCTCTGTACCAGGTCACTTGAACGATCAGTGTTCTCTCATGGGTACCACTGACGTTATTCTGTATTATACCATGAACTAGAGGTCCAGTAAAATGGAGTAACAGAAGATTTCCTTCTTTCTCAGATCAGTCATTGCACTTCCAGCCAGTTTGCCCTCTCTTTTGTAAGTAAATACAACCTTGATTCTGTCTCTTCTTTTCCCTTTGCAGAAAAACATGTGTCCTTGTAATCAGAGAAGGAAAGGAGAAGGTTATCTTTTGAGACTGTCATACAACAGGCCAGCCTGTCTAACTTACAAGGTCAGAAGATTCAAAAAAGTGAGGTTTTTCTTCTCTTTTCCAGTGAAATGGAGTGATAAGTGCTTACTTGATTAAACCAGTGGATAAGAACATCTATTGTAATTCTTTCCTCTCTTCTGTTCAGTTCCTTCCTTTGGCTCCAAGAGATAAGAGTGGAGAACTTTTAGCCTGGCATTGATCCAAGCTTTGAAAGGACTTGCTGATTATGGATAATGTTCTTATTCAAATGAGCAGTCCTCCTGAAGCAAATACTAATGTTGCCTGACTGTAATGAATAGGATTTAATCCTATATTTTAGATGAATTTCCATATCACATGAAAGTATATTTATATATCCCAGTCTCTAATCTGACTGGATTTTACACTGACTTTTGCTAAAGAGGAATTTACAGCACATGAAGACATCAAGTTAGATCACAGCTAATTATCCTGTCCTTCCATAAAGAGAATATAAACAGTCACAACAAAGAACAAGAAAATGAATGAGTTTCAAATGTCACATTAAATATATTTGTATTTATAGACTAATTAAAAATTTATATACTAAATACAAATATATCTATGTTCTCCATCTGAACTGTCTCCTTTCCAATAAAAAGTCCCAGCACACTTAGCAATTTCATATATATAAGCCATTTCATAATCTCTATTTCCTTACTTTAGAGCTTTTAAATTCCAATATATCCCTTCTGAGATGGGAGAGACAGCAGAAAAGCACGAGCCACCCACAGTGTTGATGAACAATGTATTTATACAGAGATATAATGATTATTTGTTTGTTTATTTTCTATTCTTTCCCTAACAATTCCTAAAAGGTGATTTCTTCTGGACACTCACCAAACACCAAGCTGATACTTTTCACCAGCACTATCTACAACTATCCTGAGACCTTGCTTTTGACAATTAATAAGCCCAGAGATCATAATTTTATATACACAGCTCAGGCTGTTTTCTTTCTCTTCATCACTTTACATTTATCGACACTGAATTTCACCATTTTACTGCACAGTCACTACTCTCAGAAAATCCTTCCATAATTATTCTTGATTTTTCTAGCTAAAATCTCTAACAACAGTAAATAATACCACAGCACTGCTCGTTACAAGATCGCTGATGTATTTGTTGAAATTCGGTAATACTTGCCTTTTTTCCTGCTATAGAAATTAGAATCTAGAATCGGCAATGGCCATAGTCTCTTTTTAGATGAATCTGAAATTAAAAGAGGAGATAGGAAACTTAATATAAACCATCACATTATCTTTAGGTACAGATAAAAACAGGTTGATTTGGTAAAACCAAAATTAAATATTTTAAGACATTTAAAGCTTTTAATTTTTTTTTAAAGGAAAACAATTAAAACAATTAACCAAAAAAAGGTCAATTTTAAAGAGTACGTCACAAATTTGTTGCTTAAAATATGTTGAAAATAGTTCTGGGACGATTTCAGATTGTTTCCATATTTTTATTTTCTTCAAAATACGTAATTCAGGCAAAGGCAATGCAAATTCACTAAATATCCTGGAACAGCTGGGTCTTTATTTTGTTATTGGGTTAAAAAATTTTGGTCAATTCAAAATGATTCCTAGTTCTTTACAACAGTTTTAGTGCTATAAATGCATCCTGCAGTTGCAATGTTACTGGATGTTCATTTGGCACATATGATTTAAACTAAGTAAATGATAAATTCCCTGGCTTTTCAACTTTTAAAAGACCTTATCTTCATATCTAATTTCTGATATTTTCTGTGATCCAAATAGACAATTATTTTAAAACTAAAAATTTTCAAGGAAGTGTAAAAACAGTCAAAACCAAAGACTAAGCAATATGAAAACACCCTGAAGAATGGAAAATTGTAACTCGGCTTCAGGCTTCTTGAAAACTGCTGAGCTATGTCACTCACCTATGGACTTCACTACAGGTGCTAAGTCAACCTTGCCCACCTGAAAGTGTCCTTCAGATAATAACTGAGAATACGTCATATATAAAAAAAATAAAATAAAATTTAAAAATCTGTCATCGAGGTGAATTGATTTTACAAAGATTGACGTTACACTAAAATTTTTGCAATGTGTTGTATTTTGAGGTAATAATATTTTTATCTTAAATGACAGATAGACTCTAACTTCGTAGTGAACTATAATTTGCTTAGCGACACTTCGGACAGAATTCAGTTAGGAAACTGCCTCCATGTGTTATAGTTTAAAAAAAACCCAGAATGTAGCAAAAACATAGTTTGAATTATAAAAATCTGAGCCTTAATATAGTCTTTACACAGTTTTTAAAAAAGAGGAAATTATATTTCAAGGGGCAGCTGAGAATTTTTTCCATGAATACACTATTATTCATATGCAAAAACCTCCAGCTTTTGTGAAGTTTTATTATGTGAGACTAGTAAAATGCTAGATTATTCAAAATTTAAGAGTTCATTGGATCAGCTTTCTCAAAATGATGATGCTTTCAATGAATAAGATTCAACTCCTGAGAATTTATTGACAAAATCATTGTTTATTCCTAACCACCTAAGAAAATAATTTCTTCATCTACCAACACATAATTCAATCACAAACCTCATTGAAATTGTTTATTCAAAGCAGGAGCTGATGAAAATAATTCTCATCATACCTAGATATGATCAGAAATCTTTTATTCAATATATTTGATAAGAGTTTGAACCTTTTTCTCAGTTCAACAGTTTAAAAAAAATTCCCATAGAAGTGAGATCCCGTAAAAAGCCGAATTAACTCTTTTGAGTCGTTCTTAAAGCTGTGTTTCATAGTTCTTAAAATTCAGCAAAGAATTCAGAGATGTCAGCCTGAAAACCACCTGACTTCTTGAGTCAATGCCTGTGATTGTGTTTAGTCCTGTTAAGAATCTGAGGCAAAGCCAGAACAGCAACTGCTCAAATGTTCATCAATCTCTGCATGATCTGCTTGAACTCAGACACAGCTGAAGTTCAAAATTCTTAATATGAGAACAAAACAACGCAACCCCACTGGATATAAAATGACAGGTCATACACCCTAAAGCTGACTAACGTTATGAATATAAAATATACTTAGTATGAACAGCAAAGCCTTTGTTAGAAGGTAAAAATGAGACAAAAATGGAGCTGGTGACATTTCAGTCAGGTGAGATGGGAATGGGATAGCAGCTTTGAAAGTTGAAACACAACTCAAGGAATGCAGAAGGGTCAGTGGTCTGCTATAACACAGTATTTCAAATACGGATTCTTTTCAGCGCTAAATCAGGGTTTAAAGATACAAAAGTAACTACAAGCCTTCCTTATAGTAACCTTCCAGAGGAAGCAATCCCTGCTTAGTCTCTGGGGCTATGAATGCAGGATGTTTTACTTCCATTTATTGAAATTCATTAAATTCAAGGCATATTTATAATGATTTGGCAAATTAAGTATAGAAGCCTCAGCTTACATTAGTTTTGGAGGAATTCAACTCAATACACACTTTACTAAGTAGTTCAGTAGCTACTGTCCTGTGCACCACATCCAGATGTGCAATTGTCCATCTCTCTTGGCAGGAAGTCTATCATGGAAAAAATCATGGAAGTAGCACTGACTTTTCCAACAAATCTTCTGTATCTGGTGTAAGCAACCCAACTAGTCATGAATGAGACGGATGCAAATGCTTTTTCAGCATTATCACCAGGACTTATAATTTCAACTGAAAACAGTGAATATCTTGTGGAGATACATATATATATATATATATTTACATATATATACACATTAGCTAAATCAGCTCTGCAATAGTTGCCAAGTAGCACTTGTTGCCCACCAAAAACACTTTGAAGGGGTGATCCTTAAATGAATATTTGCTTCTTCCACACTAGATGTCCACAACTAGAGATATAACAAGCAACTGCTACAAATAACATGACCACAATCTCAGTTTTACTGCCCTTCTTTCTTCCAAGAGAATATACACCTATTCACACAACTACTGCAAGAAAGTTATCTATAACTTAAAACATAATTAAGCACTAAGAATATTTTTCCCTGTCACTGTAGTGAAACTCTAGTAAACTCTATCCATAATTGACTGGGCATGTCTCTCTACTTGTAAAATCTAACAAAATGTATACTTCACCTGCTTTCTTCTTCTTTTTGAGCAATTCCTTACAATAATTTGTCACAGAGGAAAAACAAAGAAACAAAAATCGATGTTTCATGTCCATTCAAAATATGCAGTTTTGCAAAGGCAGTAAACAAGTGCACATCTGACCTTCTGTGATATATAACACGGAAACTAAACTGATTTCCATGAAGGCACAAGCAGAAATCAAAGACCCCAACACCCAAAATAAATGTAACAAAGTCCCTTTCCCAGCCTGGTTTCTTTCAGACATGCTCCATGGTTAACTGCTTTGGGTGCTACCTCTGAGGCCTCTCCTACAGGGGGGGTATTTTTAAAAATGTTCTTTTCCTTTCTGATAGCTAGTAATGATGTCACATTCAACCGTTCCCCCAGAGAAGGCACTGACAGGGCCTCTCTCCTCTAACTGATCTGCTGAAATCAACTCAAGACACTGAGGCAACTTCCCCTCTGTTAAACATATCTGGAATTAGGCATTAGATTCAAGAACTGTAGATACACAGACACACATGAAAAAGCCTCCAGAGGAATGATAACTGAGCACTGGTGAGCACTCTAAACTAGTGCTTCTTCTTTTACTTACACATTATACTGCAGTCTGTATCAGTCGTTGCAAAAAATATTTCTTGCTTTTCAGAATTCTCAGCACTCTTGAAATAACTTTGTTACCTAAACAGGTCATCCAAACTCACATGAAGCAAACAGAATTCTCAGGCAGGCTAGAACATGTCTTAAGCATATACATGTGTGGTTACACAAATATGTGTGCAAAAGTGTTTTCATTTAAATACAGAATGATCTACTAAGAAGTTCCATTTTCAGATCCTGTTGGAAGTCAGTGTCTAAACTTTCCATGACTTCTTTCCAGTAACTTCTAATCTCTCCCATTTACTGGTAAAGGCAGCATTCAATCATACTGATATTGCACAAGTACTGCACTGTGAGTCAGAGAGATGTATTACCAGTGCACGCATATGAAAATATTAATGTGAAGAGTATTATTAAAGTTCACAGAAAATAGTTTATATCTTTTGGTAATACTGCATATTAAACACTCTTATAATGCACCATATATATAAAATCAATTTTCTCTCTTATAAAGGTGTAAGGAAAGTAGAATGAATCAATTTGAGCTGTAGAAACAGCAGAAGCCCATCACTTTCCAGGTGGATCAAGAACAGAACCCCCTTGTTTGTTGCTGGCAGGAGTGCTGTGACAGCAAAGCAGGATGGAAGGTAAAAGAGACTTGTGAGCTGTGGCTACTATATATTTTACTTCCTTCTAAAATATCTCTCAGTGTTTTTCCAGGAAACATGAACCACTTGGAATCAGAATTGCACACATCTGTGTTTGATTTCAAGAGGTCCAAAGCCTCCTCAAGGCAGTGGCCACACCTCCAGCCAGAATGCTGGATATCCACATCCTACTGTGTATGACAGCAGAGGCATATAATGTGCACAAACAGCCCAATCCATCCCGAGATGCACACATGGGGCTGTGGAAAACTCACCCTGTTTCCTATAAGTGGAAGGAGTGATGCAGCACAGGGATGTTCCCTGGCAGAATAAAGCTGCCCCACCGTGGGCTCCATAGCACTGCCTAACGCTTCTGAGTAAAAACCTGGAGTAATAAACCCTGATCAGGACTATGAAAATCCACAGAGAAGACACTACCAGCATGGAACATTACAAAATTGAAGATACTTATTTAAAGGGTGAGAATTTACCATTTTCTAGAGTACATTCAATAAGACAATAGTGCATATCCTAAAAACAGAGAAGCAAGGCAGGGAAAGTACAGGATTTCCTATTTCAGACTCCAGCAACAACTAGAATTAGAAATTCCTGTTAAGTAATGTATTACAGGTCCTAGAATACTAAGAATGAAAATTAGTGTAACTCACTAATTATAGTTAGTTCAATAAACAAACTGTGTAATTCTTTGGTGGGAATATTTTTGCTTCTTACACTCTACACAAGGATCAAACCTTTGAAAGAAGTGTCAGCATTTTAAGTTATGCTACACTACAAGGGTATCGTTAATTGGTTTTTGTTTGGTTTTGTTTTTCTAGTACGGGCAATAAGGTTGAAGTAGATGGAAAAGCATTTTTTTCTCCTAATTTTCCTTCTTGCTGTCTTTGATTGCACCAGCAGCAACTGCGTTGACGTACAATGATACACTTGACATCATCCTGTTAATAACTGGCTACTCTGCTCGTTTTCCCCAAGGCTTGCTGGGTAATTCTCCTGAGGTCAAGTTATTTTTATAGAGCCTCTCAGCAGGAGGGAGAATGTGCCATCTTTGAAATTCACAGTCTGCTGGCGCATTGCAGCTGCTTTCCCAGTGACTGGGAGACAATCAGCACTGCAGGATCTTCTGCAAAAAATCAGGGAAAGATGTGTTTTAGCTCTCTGGAGAAGCCCAATCAAAAGGTATTCACTGTGTGGATCGGAACCAGCACCCATCTTTTCTGCAGCCAAGAGAATTCAGTAAAATGTCCAAATCTAACCTGAATCTGGTAACTGTTCAGAAAAGACAAGTACTGACCAAGACATTAACATCAGATGTGGTTCTTTAAATTGAAAATAAACCAAGTAAAAAATTGACTGAATACCTCAACAACAGGATGAAGGAAAAAAATCTTTATGGCCATGAGTAGCTGAAATGTTTATTTACCTAAGTCCAAAAGACACTCAGTCATATTGATTATCTATTCTATTTTAGTACAATAACTATTGGGGTTTTTTTTCTAAACTGGTGTACAACTAGGCTAAGTTCACATCTAAAGCTGAGAAACACTAAATGCAGAAGCTAATGTATCAGCAGTGTTTCTCTGTTGTGACCTGTGGTCATGGGAGCTTTAATAGACCAGAAGATAACTGTGAAACAATACATAACCCTCACACACACACAAACACACACAAAGAGAACAGAACAGCTGTACGTGTTCCCATATACACCGACAAATGATCAATCAAAATAAAGGATAATAAAAGCAAGGTTGATTATCCAAAGCTTAGCATAATTTTCGGTTATAAATTAAAAACACTGCAATAACACTGACTCTGTTGTGTGGTTGGCTTTTTTTTCCTGCAAGGATTTACAACTGTTTGATAAACAAAAATTTTGAAAAATACTGATTTAGAGAACTCCTAAATTTCAGTAGATGCTGAAAGGTGTTTTATAAGTCCTGGTAGTTTGTAATTATTCCTAAGTTATCATTTTCAAAGGAAATGAAAACTTATTTAGAGAATTTATTATTTTCCCTCAAAACTTAATCTCTGGGCACAGACATTTCCTTTTCCCTCTGTCCTACATTGCTTTGTTCCCTCCTCCTTCAGAAGGTCTTTGTATTTTAGAGTACATCTGAAAGCTCATTGGCTATTCTGTTTACAATGTTATTTTGCAGAGCTCTAATTACTAATGTATTTAGCATTCTGAGTCTAGAATTCAAGCTGTTTGACAAATTATTAATCAGGGAGATGAGAAGCTCAAAAGTAAGAAAATGCAAAGCTTATTCGTGGCCATAGGCACGTTAATCTTTGTTATTCAGCAGTTATGGGTTTTGACAGGAATACTAACACAAATCATGCAGTGGTAAACTTTCTACATGAGAACTTTTTTTCTGAGTGACATGTAGATTAGTAGGAACCCTCCTGCTACTCTGACCTGTGCATCAGATTCCCTTCAGCTCATTTTGTTGAAAAAAACAAATCAATGTCAACATACTTTACCCACTGATCTGGCCTCCTCTAGTCTGCTTATTAGAACTCTGTAGGAAAAAATAAAATTCTTTACATCATATTTTTAATAGTAAAGTAATAAATTTAATATGCTTTGAAAAAAAAACAACCCAAGCCCACAACCTAAAACCCTCATAAACTTATGTAAGGAAACCCTGGTTTTCTTTTTCTCTCCCTTGATATTGAACAAAGAGAATATAAACTTTCTGTACATTTTCAGCCACTGTGCTGAGCATCTCAAACCTTAGGAAATTTTTTTCTCACAGGCAAAGAAAATAAATGTAAAGAAATCAATTCCTTTACCACAAATATTTAATCTCATTTCATTCTCTGGCAAAGGAAAAAGGAAAAGAAAAACAAAAGTGGAGAAAGAAAAGGGGAAATATGTTAAAAGGCAAAGACCTCTCCAGAAACTTGAATGACCTATAAGCAATTGCATTTTCTCATGACTGTATTTCCGTCAATTGCTCATGAACATGCCAGTGAATGGGATTCTAAGCTTTGTCCAAATTTCCAGTTCAGCACATTGACTGCTTCTGCTTAGAACCTAGGCTTTCCATCAAAGAAGAAAATCAAATCAGTTTGAAGCTATTAGTTCTTGATAAATCCATTTTGGCTGTTTCTCATAGCCTTATTAGACTTCTAAGTATCTGGTTATCGTTAACCTTTTTGCAAAGAGAGAAGAAGTCTCTTAGGATGCTTCCTCCCTTGAATCTACTGTTTTACTCCCTGATTAATTGATAGTCTGACTAATTTCATTGTTCTCTTTTTTCATCTAATGTACTTATAGAACCTCTTCCTTCTTTACCCCTAGTAAATATCAATGCCCTCGGCACTTTCGCCCTGGTTGATTTTTAACCTAAAGGTTTTTGATAGCCTTTAAGAGACAACTGTTCTTTTTTCCATTTTTGTATGTCTCCTTTTGTACTGAAGATACCACAACACAGCCAAATTAACTTTCACTGCCTTTTTACTTTCCTCTGATTTTAGACAGCTGGCTCTTTTGCCAATACGACCTGGGGTAGTCATGCTCAGATTCATTTCTCTGAACACTTTTATACCATCAGTGAATCTTGGTCTGTCAATTATTTCTAATAAAGTCCTCCTGCAACACTGTTTGCTAACTCAGAGGCAGCAGTTTGAGCTGAGAGCTGCTCAACCCACCCAACATTCTGAACAAGCCCTTAGACAGCTGTTGGTCAAATCCCTATAGTGATGATAATTTTACCTGGGAAGCCAATGCAATTTGTTCAATTCTCACTAAAAGTACAGGCAAATTATGATACTATCTGGAAATGAAAATTTGGATTTAAGAAGTTGGAGTCCTATTAAAAGCACATTACAGGCCTACCTAATTGTTTCAGTCAGGACATTACTAATGCTTTGCATGTTAACTCCAAACTAATTAACTGTCTCTGCCAGCTGCAGTTCTCGAACAAGGTACAACTATTATGTATTTTCTACTAATTTTAGTAATTTGGATTGTTATTGTTCAGTGACTGCAAAACATTCAAGGTCTCAGAGCCAGACAAGTAGCTGGCTACATACAGCTATGGCCCCTGCTAATTCCTGTGTTTTCTTCTTTATTACTGACACAAAACCTATTGGGCTGGGTAAGATGACCATTATCACCAGGCACATATAAAGATGGCTAATTTTGTGACAGCTGCTTTTATATTCAGGATTTCAGATGACTAAAGGTAGTCAAACAAATATTATTCAGGAACATATGTTAGTTTTTATTTTAATGTAAATGTTGTGAATATGTGAACTGAAACATATATTTGATGTTCATATACTGATAACAGTAGACTATCAGATATAAAAAAGATATAAAGCAATTTAGTATAGCGCAGATGCTCTATTGCATAGGGCTACTCAGATGGGACTCAGTACAGGTGGTTTCTGTTATGCCAGTGGTTTGTTCTGTAACCTGTTATATTATTTCTTTCCACTCACTGATTTTGATTAAGGAAAAAGAATTACTTCTGCCTGTGAACTTCTACAGCACAGTATCTTTCACTGGAAATCAGGCCCTGATCCTAGAGAAAACAAAGCAATAAAAAACCCATCAAAAACATCTTCCCAACCATACAAAAATATCCATTCTGTATAGCCATACAGCATTATTCGCTGTTAGCTGATAAACCTATAGTAGCTGCTGTGTATCTACAATACACAATAACTAGGAAAAATCCAGTTATGTCAATAGCAATACTTAACCACTGCAGTAGATACATGCCTTATCTCAAGCACCATGCCAGAAAACTGCTTCTATCTGTGATGTGTAGAAAAGCAATAATTACAGTCATTTAATTGACTTGATACAAGTGCAGTTCAGGAGGCAACATATACAGAGATATCATCACCCAATCTATTAGGGCAGCATTGACACTTGCAGGAATTGCTTTCTGAAGATTAAGATGAAACAAAGTTGGGATTGATTTAAGTATTCAAAAGGATTTTATTCACTGGTTTTACACTGTAGCAACTGTCATTTCTGAAAGTCAGATGGATTTAAATTGATTTGAAGTAGAGTTCTTATTTAATTATCTGGCACAATTGCAATTTATGAAACTTACTGATTACCGTGAGAGGCTCTCTGTGGCAAAAGCTTACAGCAAAGAGAGATGGAAGGCAACAGATGAGAGGAAGACTGTTAACAGGCTGATGAAGAATGAAGACATACAAGGCTAAGTCACCAAGGAGTGTGTTTTGAAGTTCTTGCGCATTTCCAGATTGGGTGAGGATTAAGAGCTTTATGCAAAAAATAGACTGAATAATTTCTGGGAAAATTAAATAATTTAGACTTCAAAGTGGAGCAGTAAACTTAAGCCCATAAAGCTGTGGAAGAAATCATGCTCTTTCAGAGCAACAATATTACAGCACTTGCAGAACAGGCAGAAGTCTAGACTTTTATGCTTTCCTGAGACCAGAGGGATACAAAAATGCCTTCCTCAGCCTGTACCTCTGCAGAGACACTGGTGCTGCATGCTTAGGTCCTAGCACCCTTTCTCTTGACTGTTTTTCACACAGGAGCATCAGTATCACTGGGATCAGGTGAGAAATTCGCCCATGACAGCACATTCACAGAAGCTTTCATGTAAGGACATGTGGGAAGGGAAGAGGGTGGGAAGAAAGCACTGAGTGTTTGAGTTGCCCAGATAAATGACTGGTCTCATCAACATTCTCAGTGATGATACAGTACCTAATTCTGCAAATCTGTTCTGAAAGACTTCCTAAGTTTTGAGCCTCAGTGTTTAAAATGACAGAAAAACCGGATTTTTTTCCTTTTCTTTTCTGGATAATCCAAATCAGGCTCAGTCACAAGACGTTCAGCTTTGACACAACTGAGGTAGCTATGGACATACCAAACAAATTAAATGTTAAGAGTCTAAAGAAACTCTTATGCTAAATGAGAGTCTTGTGAAACTCTGGGGTAATAGAGCAAGTTGGTGGAATTTGCAGAATTACAGTTCTGTATTTGCTGGCTAAATTTCAGCCATTTTCAGGTCATGCAGAAGTACTTACAATCAGTTGCAAATGTACTGACTGAGAGCTGAGTTCTAGAGCATATTGGCACCACAGCTCCTAAAATCACACCCATAATCCATAGAGACTGAATGCCTTGGTGAGAAACATCAAGTTGCTCACAGGTGCATAATAAAACAGATCAGACATTTATATCAGGTAAATAAAAAGCCTGATATGTGGCAGACCAGCTCCCAGATGGTCAAATCCCACAGGCCAGCTCAGACAAACCGTACTTGAAGTCATTGGGAATTTTACTGAGCCAGGGCCTCCAGTATTTGGTTCTGAAGAATGAAATATGTTTCTGGCTATGGAATAAAACTCTAAAAAGCTTCAAAGATATGGTTTTCCTGGTGAAAATGTAAACTCAGAAGTCTGAGAAGTATCAAATTGGCTCTGGCAGTATTTGATTCTACAAGAACAGCTCTACAAACATGTGGCTGTGGTTGTTTTTGCTGGAGGCTGTGTTGCCTCCTTCAAGTTTGAGGAGATAAGGAATAATTGTCATTTTTCAGCCATCACTGGAAGCAGTCTCTAATACAGAAGGCCATGGTATAGCTCCTAGTATTCAGCCTGATGCTTATTCCTGGAAAAAAAAATGAATCTAACTGTGGCTCCCTTCAGCTATTCCTCATTATAAATGAGGGAACAGCAAAGATGCTGCTGCATGCTGTTTCAAGAGATAGGACATTGGGTTTAACAGCCCTATAAAGGACAACTTTTAATATCCTTGTATTTTTTTGTTTATTTCTAAAGCGAGGGGAAGGTATTGGGATAAAAGTGGTTTTCTAGGTCAATGTGGTCAGCTTACCTGATTCTGTGAGCTTCATAGAAAAAAATTCTACAAACTCTGTTTTCTAAAATCTGAGACGTATCTTGTGAAGTAGACCACTGGAGGTGTTTATCAGTTAGGCAAACTGAGGAGCTTATCCAAAACAAAACCACTCACTTCTGAGGAAAAACATAAGAAAATTAGAGATGCATTTTTACCACTTTCAAATTACAACGAGCAAGATAAAACATTTTCTTTTGACATTTTTTGACAAATTCAGGTAATTATTTAGAAAGAGCATCAAGCAAAACAAACCTCAGATCTAAAACAATTCAAATTTTAGCAAGACTAGTTTCCCTTTGAACACACAGTATTGCTTCAAGGACAGTTTAGCAGAAGTGCTAAGATCTGGTCAAATTTCGACTGAAATTCTCCTCTCATTTCTTTCCATGGCTTGAAGCAAGCTAAATTCTAAAGTAGCCAAATTCAATGTAATTAAAACTAAGGGTCTAATACAAATTTTTTTATACCCTCTTAAGTTCATCCATCACTGGTAAAATAATATGGGCTTTTGCAGATCACTCCCTTGCAACCATTCATAAATAAATGGTACCGCTCAGTAAATCTGCATCCCTTATATGCCCTCTGCAGTTTTATGCCTAAATTAAAAAGTCAGAATCTATTTCATATTGTCAAAAGGATCTTTAGCAACTGGGGTTTGTTTTCATATTGTTGTACCTAGTAAGCACAGTGAATACATGAGTTTTTCCCTAAATTAAATGAAAATATTATTGTTTTTGCCCCAAGCAGACATTACAGTACATACCCAGGAAGATAAATGTAGAAAGCAAAATATAGCAAAAGATTGAGCACTTGTCAAAATCAAATTGAAGGCAGCAGGCAGCAAATTGGATTTTCTTTTACAATAACATGCAGTTCACATTCTACTACTGTAATGAATATTATAACGTGTGCTTTCTAATATAATATCTACTGATGCATTTCTAGAGCTATTTCTCAAAGCTTAAGGATATCCTTGCTATATCATGGTTCAGTACATAGTAGTGATAAGTTTGTTCAGTTCACTGCATAGCCTTAAGGATACCTTTTTCTGAAGAAGGGAAAATATTAATCTCCAGATCTCTCAGTTACAGTGATTTCAAACTATGAATCTCAGCAGATTTACAACAAAGTCTTCACACTGCCCAGCTCCCAAATACCTATGGTTGCTTTGAGAGCCAGCACAAGTATGATAAACAAGCCTTAAATGCTCCCTGAAGCTTAGAAACAAAACTGAATCATGTGGCTACAAACCCAGTTTGCAAATTATGAGTCCAAACCAACTTGATTTTCTAATTTTATGAAAAATTCAAAAGGTGGGTAATGACATTCATGATTATAAGTCAGCAGACCCAGTGTTGTCTGCTGTGTGGATCAGCAGTGCTGGGCTGGACAAAGCAGTGTCAGGTGTGCAGATGACTCTCAGTGGCTCCCAGAAAGGTCAGTCTTTGACCCCGGAATTGAACCCTATCCTACAGGAGAAGATAATTTTTACATTTACAAGAGAATCCATTTTTCTTGTGTTTGTAGGTGAGAGAAAGGGGCTGGTGTGTGCAGAACATATACTGTAAAGAAACGGAAACAGAGAGATAAAGATCTTTTTATACTGGAGATTAAACTTTACTATATATTTCAAAAGTAAGAAGTATAGGTAAAAAAAGCAATAACGTGAAATGAGACAGGATCATGTGGGTGAGAAGGGATGCCTGGTTGTCATAACAAAGCAATACCTTCCTGCACAATTTAGACCTTCAGGGAATATTTCTTGCTGAATTTAGCTTAAAAATAAGGCAATCAGAAAACACTGATATGCTGAGTCTGAAAGTGATAAAAAGCATACATGGATACCAGCCTTGGGGATTACTGTATGTGTTCCATATCAGATAATAGCTGAAAACAAGTTGTATATTGTGCTGTATAAATGGTATTTAAAATAAAGAAGCTAAGGAGCTCTACTATTACCATGCAGTCAGTAAGAGTGATGTTACTGCCTGTTGGTTCAAGGGCACCCATAAAATGCTTCTTTAACAGAAGCAAGCTCATGCAGTGAGACGATTACTTTCAGGAGTTTAATCAGAGTGCATGTAAAACTTGACTGGAAAAGTTATAAATATCCTGTATTTTTTAACTCCTATCAGGGAAGAACTCCTATTTCTTCCATAGAAGTAGGCTGAGGAAGGTATGATGGCTCAAGCTCACTTAAAAATTCAAATTTCTCCAAAACTTACAATACATGGGAAATGCTTGTAGAACTGTCAAAATAAGCTTAATTTTTCTGCCTTGGAGGAATTTCTGAAAAAGTTATTAACATTTTGTGTGATATTTAGTGTTTGGTCACATCTTTCTTTACAATAGCATTTATTGTTTCCTGTGGATTATTCAGGTCTCATGTTTAGACTGTCACAAATCTGATGTCTAGGACTTTACAGTTTCTATGAGTTCCACGTTTTAGATCAGTTTCTTTTCTATAATTACAAGAGATTAGTTACTGCAGACATTATTCCTAATACTAATCCTAGTACTAATCCTTCCTTGGAGCTAATCTAATGCTGTGTCATTATTTATTTATTAGATATTGATCAGAGGATTTATGAAGCACAGGAACTCAATAGGAAGAATTGTTTCTTTTAAAACAAAACTGGTTTAGCATAAAGATTACAGACAGATGAAATTCCTGAAAAACATATTTGGTTTTGTTACTTTTCTCCATGTAGATGATTACTGGATTGAACTGTCATTGTCAGTAAAGAACCATGAAATACAGTGAAAAATCGTTACCAAATCCAAGGAGGGTGGCTCTGTTCAGTTGGATGTCTTGGAACAGGGAGGGTAATAACGAAATGCATTTCATAAAAGTGAGGAAAGAACAGAGGAAAAAAAAAACATCTTGAAAATGCCAAATAGATGCAAACTTGGAATATGTAACAGGACAGTCAAATCATCTTCCCTTAAAATTTAGAGCTGATTGGCTAAAAAGAGAAAACACAGCCAGTAGCCAAATGGAGCACAGAGAAGATGAGAGGCAGTACTGGGCCACTGCTGATGATTTTCAAGACTGCACTGGAACTTTAAAGGAAGATGGCAAGATGAGAAGCACAGTTCATAAAAAATTATGATTGAAAGGTGACAATTTTTTTATTGTCAAACTAAGCCTTCTTTTTCAAGGCATAACTGAAACAGCTCTGTCCTTTTCACAACATTAATTGCTGATCTCAGGAGACACTTGAAGTCAAAGAACCAACTCAAGAGTTAAGTTAAAATCTGAGTATTTTAAAAAAAAAATATATCTGTTGATACAGAGACAGAGACAGACACTAGAGAATTCTGTATAACTACCCAGCCAGCAGTATAAGTACGTTAACTCATTAGGTGTTATAACTATTTTGTGGCGTAGACTTGTACAGCTGAAGTGCTTTTCTATTCCCATCTGTATTGTGGTAATGCCTGTCTTTCGCACTGAGTAAACAAGCAGGATTTTGCTAATGAACTTTTGAATCCTTTTTAGTAAAATTTCTGTTCAGAGAGACAGCAAATAAGATCTTTCAGCTTGGTCAGCATTAATAAATTACAAACAAAACCAGATCAGGAAACTGGAAGTAAATCCATCCTTTAATTCCAGTTGGAATGTAATACGTTTTTGACTTAGCATATTCAAAGATAATATCGGAGTAAAAAAAATAAGCAGATTCTGAATATTGTATGTTTGTTCAAAGACATAACTTAATGCCTTATTTTATAAAAGATGCATCAGAAAGAATAAAAAGAAAAAAGGAAAAAGATACAGAGATATACTAATATACAATAGGAGAAGTTAATACCATAAATTCCTTGTTAGATATAACAGATGCCTGAAACTTAACGTTGCTGTGTTTAAGCAGAGCTAATTTGCTTGTTTGCAACTCAATATGAAGCTGTAGATTAGTTTTGTGCTGTGTTATATATAATCAGCTTCTGAATTAAATCACATCTATTTGGAAGAGAGGGAGAAAATATTCCGCTTTAGAACTTAGAAGTTCCAAATTTCTCCAAAGCCTATGGTGATGAATGCCAGCGTACTCTTGCCTCAAAATAAGAACCTCAAGTTGCTGATGAACTTGAAAACTTTCCAAGATACTGGGAGGCCACCAACAGAGAATCTGTGCTTGACCTTGAGCAGAAAAACCTCAGGGAGGTATCACAGTGTGCAGTACAAACTTCAGCAGCTGAGAATTCTGTCCTTTACAAAAGACATGGGACCAAAATTACACACAGAGGCATGAAAAGAGTAGCACGGAAGCAGACAATTAAATGGACACAGAAACAGCAAAGTATTTTGGGCTAAGTTTCATAGCATATGGGGAACTGTGATTATAAGTACTTACACTAAGGTGAATGGAGGATGAATAAGTAAGCCTGCAAACAATTTCTGTTTTACAGACTAATTTTCACATACTTCGTGTCTGATGGTATTACGTGACATCTCTTGAGATTAACATAAGGAAACATTGCACGTGCACAGAGCCCAGCTTCCTCTTGACTCCCAGTCAGTTCAGCCTGGCCATGCTGTGGTAGCCCAAGGGGACTCCCTCCCTGCTCAGCCTCAGCACCAATCTCTCCATGACCTGGGGATTACAAGGCTTCTCCTTTCCTCTGTCCCAGACATTCCAGAGCCATCCCCCTTCCCCAAGCTCTGTGGAAACAGGCAGACCTCAGCTCTGTTTCAGGGAGAACAGTAATTTAACCATCCTTTTCTCTAAGTCGCTGGTAGCAATTCCAGCCTGGCATAGCTCAAAGCTTTTATTGGAAACCAGCTCTTTGATGTGGTTAAGCTCTGTGAGATATGACAAGAGATTTTACAAGCTTTTAAATATTTTTAAAATGTGGAGTAAGAGACCTAAGAAGACAAAACAAGGTGCTCTCATCTTGCACAGCTCTCCCACCATGACCACTGAGAAACTACATCACTTACAGAGCCAGTAATGTCAGCAGATCTGCAGAGGCAGACTGAAGATCTGCTTCTTCCCCTGCAGGCTTCATCTGCAGCTGGAGTGGACCTAATCAATAAACCTGCAAGATGGAGAGAGAATTTCATAGGTTCAAAGGACTTTTCTCAAAACTCCTTTTTTTTTTTACCAGCATCCTGGTTGAAAGTACAGTACATGCCTATTTTGCTCATCATAGTTTTATAAGCTACAGTAGCCTGAGGCAGTTCTTTCCTCCTCCTTCCTCCTCAAATGGAATGAATTCAGCCACAGGGTTTTGCAGCATCTGATCAATATTTACTTAGCAAGACAATTTTAACAAGAACAAAAATATTTCTCATGCACTGGCTTTCTGTTTTTAAACTTGTCAAAATATCTGTCTGATTCTGAAGCAAGACTTAAAGCCTTTAATGAGGAAAGAGAAGTAACAGAGAATTTGGAATTGATTCATTTTGAAATGTTCAGTTTTTCAAACCACAGCTCACATAGAATAGGATTCATATTCAACATACCTTACCAAGCTGTAAAACCACCCACAAAGTGTTGAAAATTTATCTCCTGGAATAGATATACTTAAATTCAACTGCTTCTTTACAAATTGCTCGTGGTAAAAATGTGATGGCAAACAGTTGCCATGACTTATCAAAATGTCTTTTTTTTTTTTTTTTTTTTTGCCTTTTTGTATGCACATATTTAGTCCTTCAGACACATTTCTGCTAGATGTCATTTGTTAGAAGAGTATAACCAATCTGTGCACTCTCAGCAAGTTTGCTGACTACATGAAGCTCTGTGGCACAGTCAACTCGCTGGAGGGAAGGGATGCCACCCAGAGGGACAGGCTTGACAGATGGACCTGTGCAAGCCTCATGAAGTTCAACAGGGCCAAGTGCAAGGTCCTAAACGTGAGTCAGGGAAATCCCAAGCACAAATACAGGTTGGGCAGACAGTAGATTTAGAGTAGCCCAGAGCAGAACGACTTGGGAGTGTTGGTTGATGAGATGTTCAACACGACCCGTCAACGTGCACTCACAGCCCAGAAAGCCAACACTGTCCTGGGCTGCACTCAAAGCAGTGTGGGCAGCAGGTCAAGGGAGGGGGTTTTGCCCCTCTACTCTGCTCATGTGAGACCCCACCTGCAGTGCTGCTTCCAGATCAGGGGTCCCCAACATAAGAAGGACATGGATCTGTTGGAGCAAGTCCAGAGAAGGGCTACAAAAGCTACAGTGGAACACCTCTGGCAGGAGGGGATGCAACTAGATTATATTTAACGTCTCATCCGTTTTATGATTCTATGAAAATAATCTCTGATCTCATTGATGGTAGTTTGGAAAGATCAAATAAGCTCCTTGTCAACAGCAGTTTTTCTTGATGTTTTAAATATTCTTCATGTCAAAAGAGAGTTAATTCTGGACACATATCCTTCAAGTCTATGAATTCAGATTAGTAATTTCTACTAGAAACAAACACTGAGAAGCTATATATAGGCATATTTAGTTATTGTGTTAATTAAAAATTAGAAGATTATGTCCTTTAGGTAAAGCTCTTTAAATCTTGTAAATGGTTCTTTCCCCTAGTATAAGCCTGCCTCAGAAAATGGCAAATACTGGTTTTTTCACAGTGTCTAACCTTTTTTGAGGTAACTGAAACATTTTTGAGTCTATCCACGACTGATTTTATCTACTACTGTTATTAGAAGAGCAGGTAGGATTTTAAAACCAGTTCTGTAATTGAGATGCTATTTAAAAGGTTAAAGTTTCCCTTACTATACTGAGAAATGAAAATGCAAAACCTTATACTGCTTATAAACAAGCACATGGCAGAGACCAGCCCAAGAGTTAGTGGCAGACTTTTCAGTGATCTGATGAAATATGATTTGTCAAAGTTAGTGTGGGATAGACACTCAGCTCTGAAGCTTCACTGGACTTTTCTCCTACATCTTCGAGCATCGGACAAGTGTATGTAGCCTGGGAAATGCCACATGGTAAACACTGGAGTTGTTCTAAGTGGTAAGAGCCTAAACTGTAAATGTTAAGTTTGTAGGACTCATCTGTTGGAGAAGAAAGTCCAATAAAATGAGTTAATATATTTTTTTTTTAATATTCCAAAAGCTTGAGAAGATAACAACCAAAAAAATGAAGAATAACCAGGAGTCCACTAAACCTATCCTTAATTAATGATTCCCTTTCTCTTCTGCTTTACATATTTATCCCTCAGTTGCATTACCAGATCAAAACTTAAAGCCCACAAAGACACTCCAGTTACTACACACCCTGAGGTATAAACCCCTTCAGCATGTTGAATTTCTACAGGGGATACTGTCCCACAAGAAAGACAGACATTAAAAGATCAGCGGGGCATCTAAATTTCTAACAAACTTCTTTGGGGCATCTGTAACCATTTCCTGAAAAACAGCTTGTTTTAAATGCAAAAAGAGTGTCTGCAGAATGGCAGTGACAGTCTTCACACACACCAAGTTCATGAGGCCATGAAGCACTAAGATGTTATAAGAAAAGTACTGAAAAAACACAAGCCCCAAATACAGAAATCCTGCCTTCCTGTGGACACGAGGGAGAAGTGACTAGTGTTGAAATCTTTTGGAGCCCTTAGGAGCATCTCCTCTCTAGAGATACATTTCTTGATGAAATTAGGGGTTTGTTGAATCATGTCTTATGCTCTCAGAGTCCTCATAGGTTTTTGCATTTTATTTGTTAAAAATAAACTGTTCTGCTACACTGCTATAACAAATCTCTTTCAGAATAAGGAGATTTTTATGCAAGGTTTATTGGAACTGAAATGAAGACTTAAAGTCACAACATAACAAATCATTTTCATTTCTTGCATTATGTAATTAGAAAGAACATTTCATTTCAGCTAGTTGCCATTCATCTTTTTCCCCCCTTCTTGCCCAGCTAAAGCTGAGGATGTAATATAATTGGAAACATTAGTAAATAACTGCTTGAAAATAGATTTTTTGAAAAGCTTTTAGTCCAGATTTTTCTAAAACAATGAAAAGATAAAGATAAAATGGGAAAGCATTAGAATACAGTACTTTATTATCTGATTTTCAGTCAGTGCCTAAAACAAGGTAGAAGCCTCTACTCTTTTTTCCTTCATTTACAGAAAACATATCCAGTGCTATAAATACTAGAAAATATATAGTAACATAGAAGTATGTGTCCAAATACTCACATACCTGGATACATTTAAATTTTCTTACCTCTGTCATCGGGAAGTGGCATTCAAAGGACCTTTGCACATCAAGTCCTACCAGTACAAGAGTGATAATTCATTAGTAGACAGGTTAAATCTTACTTTATTACTGAATTTAATTATCAAGAGTCAGAGTAACCCTCAGTCCCTAAAGACGCATTCACTCCCGTGAGATCCCCAGGAAGATGGGGAACAGGTAAAGGAAGACTTTGTTTCCAGAAAGGATTTTAACATGGAAACAGAGTGGCTGAAAGAGGTAAATTATCCAAGAATCACTTCCATTTCTGACACCTGAGCAGATCATCCTAGTAGTTCACTTATCAGTGCAAAGAAAACAACTTGAAGCTAAGTCAAAGCTGCAGACAGCTATTGCTGTTTCCCTGCATAGCACCTGCTTCCAAGCACAAGAGAATTTGTTTGCTTTGTATTTGATTACAATGAACTTGACTTTACTTCATTATTAAAGTATGGTTGGAGAAAAAGTAATTTCATGTTGGTTTAGCAAACACTAGTCCCCTCAAGGGACTGGTAAACTTTATAGTACACAATTCTCTGTCAAACGCTCTGGGAAAGGTGTTCCTCTGAAGGTGCTAGACCTACTTGGAGACTGATTATACAAGCTGGCAGACTCAGGAGGAGACAGCCAGTCTTAGATTTGCCAGGCATTAAGCAAGGCAACATTTGTAAATAAAAAACACAAAAGAGACACAAAAATCAGAGACCTCAGAAACTAATAACATACATACTTTCCTCTGGAGACTGTTTCCAGTGCATATATGTATCTTTGCTAAATTTTAGGTTTATTATTATTATTGCTACTGCTGAGGCGTATTTAAAAAAAGGCACAACATTCAGAGAACTGGGCTAGAAAAAACACACAGTTTTGATGTTAAATGGAGGTAAAATTGTGTCAGCACAAGTCACAAATGCTTCATTTTCTAGAGCATCTCTTGATAGTTATTCTGGGTCAGCAGGATGATTTTTGCCATCCCAGTGAAATGAGCCATAAACCACTGCAAGCTGTGTTTGCATTAATTTCAGAGGGGCTTCTCAAAGCCAGAGCTTGCCAACGTTTTGTGAGCAGAACATGTTCAACATGACAACACAGCAGTGACTAGAATAAATCCTGTGGCTGACCTGTAAAAGATGGGGCCAAGTTCCAGATGTACTGGTATCTTTCAGTTCTGACAGCTGAATCATTTAATCAGGAACTTCAATAGAGTGTTATATATACATCTGATAAATAGGCTGTGGTCTTTGTTGTTTTTTTTTTTTTTTTTTCATTTTTCTTTCCAATATTCTGTTCTTAATTTTAATATTTGATGTATTATTTGAGGGAGGTGAACATGCTGACTTTATATTATCTTTTAAAATCTGGCCTCATATTTATACTTTCTCCTATCAAGAAAGTATTTGATCTTTCTGATTATTTTCTGATCTTAAAAGGTCTTTGATACTTTCCTGAATGAGGCATCCAAGACTAAGGAATACCTGTAGACAGAATTCATTCCAGTTAGAAGTCACACATGGAAAATTATTCCAGATATTTGAAATAATGGCTAATAGGTTAGAAGCAAGATGACAGCTCAAATTATTATTTTAGCAAACAAGTATGAACTCTTGCACTATTATCTCACTGAAAGATAAGTAAATAATTAGACTCAATTCTGAGAGACTTCTCCCACGCAAAGTTATCTATACTGTTATCTCCCACTATAATAGCTTAGCAAAAGAACTGTTTGCACAAGTGATAATCTTAATGTAGACATTGCCACAGACCAATTTAGCTGGAGATGGAAGTGTTTTTAAACAAAAAAACCCAATAGCAGTAACCTCATATTCTGGCCTTTCATTGTGCTCTGGCCAATTTCTTCAGTAGTGTTTTTGTTATTGGTTAGAAAGTTACTGCATTTGCATCTGGAGGAGACATGCAGCTATCAGAGAATCAGCGTTCAATAGTCACCTTATTACAATTTTTACAGCATTTACAGCAAAATTAAAGTTTTAGTCACGGAATCCTGATGGAAAACAGGGTTAAAAGGCCCCTCAAGAGCTGATGTAATTCATCCCTCTGTCTCAGGGCAGGATCAGCAAGAGTATTCATGCTGCTTCAGGTAGATTTCTCTCCAGTCCAGTTGCCTTGGCCGGTCCTTGGTCTCTGCAGGCAGTTACACACTGCTGGTCACCTGCTTCCAGGCAAAGGGACACAGTCCCAGTCAGCACCTGCCCCTTCCTAAATGGAGAAATCCAGCCAGCAGCTTAGACCTGCACTTCTCAGGATGTGGTCACACAGCACATATTATGAATTCCTGTTCAGACTTCTTATTAGAGACTTTCAACAGTGAGGATTTAACAACCTCCAGATGAAGCCCAGGCTCATCTTTCTCCTAATGCCATTTCTTGCTACAACATAGACTTCCTCTTGGCCTGCCCACCACAGACACAAAAAAGAGTTGTGTCTAAAGATTGTCATAAAACAATGAAAAAGCTTTCCCTAAAGTTATTATCTCACCTACTGCTTTCAGGGAATACTTTTCATTTTACCCTGAATTATGAAAAATTGTAAATCAAAAGGATTAAATATTTATTTATATTTTTGCCTTGGATATAAGAAACCAAGACATATACAGTTAAAATCCTTGATTTCCAAAGCAAAGCCACCTACTTTCACAGGCAATCACTTGGGAAAGATGACACTCCAGCAATGACAATAAATATTGCAATATTTTGAATAGGAGCATTTTCCCAGAGTAGCCAAGTGGCCATACATGAGTAGCAGCGTGGTCACTTGGCACTGAAATGTGAAATGGAGAAAGATTCACATTCCAGTTCCTACTTCAGTCACCAAAAATTAATTTGAAATCAGGACTCTCACTTTTTACATATGTATCTTAACACCAGGGTCCTTAGTTTTCTAAATAACACTTTTGCTCACCAAAACAGAGGTTCCCCATTCTAGGTCTCAGTAATATTGTGAAATTCCATCATGGGCAGACAGTTCCTACCATATACCAGCTTATACATGAGATACTTACATTTGCTTTTCCTGGTTGGGTGTCTTAGTCTACTGAAGGGACTTCTAAAGAGTGATAAAGCAGTGCAGAAAAGAGGAGCGAATTATGGGGTCCATGAGCAGTTTAGTCTTAGTTTTATTGATCATACTGAAAATCCAATTCTCTGGTAGCAAACTTTCCTTTAGAGTATAAAAGCGATGCAAAGAGGCTACTTCTGAAAGGTTATGTCATTAGGGAAGAAAAATTGAGAGTAATGAATTAACTCTAAATGCTGCAGCTTTAAACTGCAGAACAGTACTTACTGTGCACAGCACTGGTAGTTTAGTACATGTTCAATACTCCATTGCAGAAAAGACAGCTATGTAATTACAACCCAAATTCTAGCTCTCAGCATTACGAAATACATAAGGTTTCACAAAAGACCTGATTCTATCTTTATACCTTCTCTGGAGCTCTCAAAAACAGCAGTAGGTTTTGGAGTTCAAGGAAATTCAAAATAAGACTCCAAAGGAGAAAATAAGGCCATAAGAAAACTACAAAAAAATGTGAGTCCCTTCCTCTCAAGGCAGCTGTAGCTCTTAAATTGTTAATGAATGTGCTCATGAAGGAAATAACTACTTATAGACGTGATTAAATACAGAACATAAGGTCAATCTTGAATCTACCAAATATAATCTAACCTTAATGTTAAAAACATGACATATTTCTAATATATTTGTGGAAGTGTTCAATAAAATACGATAACATTAAAAAAGAATGCTGTTTTGATTAGGTGTGACACAGGGATATTTTAAATCTTTTTTTGGCCCTTGCTTTGTATACACCAAAAGGTGTATACATTCAGGGTCATAGTAAAAGGAATGATTTATAGTCCAAATTCTTAATTTTCCAGTTCATTACCAAGTCCTCATTTAATTTAGTACCTTATTTTCCTCTGGCCAATGCTTTATCCTTAGTGCTTCCAATTTTATATAAGTATACCCATTGAACATTAGAAAGAAATAACCATGTTCAATCTTTCTGAAAAACAAATCATTACAAATAACCCACAGTTCCCTGATATATGAAAAGAAAAAACATGAAAAACACACTTGATATCCATTAATCCACTAGAAAACTATATATCTTTTTATTCAGATAATTAAAATGACACATTTGAAGCTTTAAAGAATACTATATAATTTCAGAAACAATAGGTATATATTAACATGAAATTTTAAAAATACTTCTGCATATATTCCATTTTTTCTTTCTTAGATTTATAGTTCAAATAGAAAGAATTATTTGTAGACTAACTGCTAGCTTTCTGGAAACATTAGCTCTCTGGTAACATCATTATATTGCATTTAACCACAGGAATATATATTTCAAGTAAAAGGAACTGGTAAAAGAAATTCAAATACCAGCTAGGAAAATGTGACCTCCGGTTAATTTCTTCAGCGCAGAGAGAACTGTTTAATGGTGATACTGGGTCAAGTAATGCTAGAAACAGGATTATTATGAACCTAGTTATTCAACTACTTCATCTACTTCAATACCAACTACCAATGAACGCCACCACTGCCCTTAACAGCAACATTCTGGACTTTCATGACATAGTGTAATGTGAGCACAGATGAAGAATGAACTCTATACTCCAGAGCCCTATTTACTCACAGATTTGCCTCCAAATCCATCTATAAATTAATATTATGAGTCCTAAAATAATAATGATTTATAAGACCAGCTGCCTAAAAAATGCTCAAGAAAAAGCCTTCAAAATGAATACATAAAAAGAAAAATATGTTCCAGATGTTCAAATTGCTGTATCCTCTGATGAGAAAAAGGTAATTACTTTTAATGTTTTAATAGATAGTCAAAAAAAAATAAAAAGAAAACAGGACACTAACATAGATGCAGCTGAACAAAAATAAGGTAGAAATATTGCTAGATTAACAAAAAAATAGCAGATAACTGAAAGTACTACACTCTTAATACCAGTGACAAATGTTTTGAGGTTAATGTGTAACTAACACACACCATAATGTAAGGGGAAAAGGACACTAAAAATTAACAGGGGGAAACCCACACAGCAAGTCTTTTGGAATCCTGTCTGTAAGTTAAAATCACAGCCCAATATAAATTGTCCATCACAGTACTTGCTGTAACTACCTTAGCAAAATGTAGAGGATGACGCCTTTTCAAAGATGGCCAAGGAATTGCCAAATCCCATTCCTCTTGCTTGTTAGTCTTTATAATGACTCATCATAGTCCAGGACTGAAAGAGAAGTTCCAAACCTCAATTCTCCTGCAGAAATACCACTCAGAAACTGGCTCCCTTTTTTTCATCTATCCTTTGGAATTTCCAGCAAATTGCCTTTGCAAACCTCAGCTGTGGCTAATTTGAAGCAGTCAGAAGGGAAATTCATGTGCTGTGCTGGCTCCAAAATGTACCAAATTATATGCCATGACCAATACCTTGGGTTCCATCCAGGACCTGATGAAAACTGCAGGTAAAAAACCACCAATCTAATATTTTCTCACCGCAGATATTAATGAACTAATGGAAATCCCCTGCACTACCTACAGAGGCTGAATGCGGGAATGACACATTTTCTTTAAAATTGCATCACTCTAATCACAACCTGAGGGCAAACAGACCTGAAAAACCCTGCAGCAACGAGAACACTCCACACCCATTTACACATGATACAGGACTTGCAGAAGGGCTCTGTTCAAGCCCCTGTGGCACAGCCCAGTGCAGTCTGTGAGCTGGAGCAGAACAGAGCCCAGCAATCTCTGCACAGGGCACCTGTCCTGTCCCCTCTGTTCCTTCAGCCACGTACACACCAAATGAGCACAACAGCCTCGGCATACTCACAACTCACACATGGAGCACAGTAATTATCTCAAGAAAGTGAGAACTACTTCCCCTGATGTCATTTCAGAGAAAACTAACTCACAAAGGCAGATATTCAGTCAAATTCACCATCAAGCAGGGCAGTTGGCTATCTGAAGCTAACAAAGGAGGAGGGTTGTGGTCAGTATTCATATTCTGTAATTTTTGATCAACAGCAATGTGTTTAACTTTTTCTCATCACAGGAATCTGCTTAGTATACTGTCATTCCTGGACTTTCATTATTAAAAAAAAAAAAAAGGTCCGAAAACTGGAACCAATAAAATCTTCAACAAATTTCCAACTGCTCTTAGTTATTATTATGCTTTTCTCCCTATGTCATCTACCCCACATCTTTTGACTAAAGAACTGTATCAAGACATGACTATAACATGAATTAGCACATGTAGATATAGACTGAGCTCTTTTCTACTGCTACCGTCCCAGCAAACTAACAAAGCAAAATGATGACACTGTAGATTCATTGCATAGGATGTAAAAATTACACATTACCCAGGGAATACCTACCACAGCAAACTGTGTTCTGCTTGTTGCTAGCAAGAACACATACAGAAAGCTGATTTAGGAGAGCTTCATTTGCTGAAGCATCGTTATTTTTCGGTTTTCCACAGAGAGTTTCATACAGTTGAAGTGAGGAATATACATATGTTTAAAATTCCTTCTGACTGAACAAAATTGGAAGACAGTCTCTGAAGCAATGTAATGTAACCTGTGCTAGAGCATGACAAACTAAAATATAACCAAGCTTTTATTTCACATCAACTCTGTCTCTAGATGCTACTAAATTATCATCATTACTAAAGAGAAGTTTCAACTAAATATTATGGGACCCCCATCTGGGGCACTCTACATCCTCTCAACCATTACACCTAAAAGTCAAAGCCAGTAAGAAGTTGAATAGTTCGTGTCAGCTGCCAACAATTTTTTTCTGCCTGTCCCCAGTAATGAACAACATTTGTTTTTCCTGATGTGACAGTGAATGGCTCTCTGCTGTTTTCTTATTTTTCATTAATCTCTGGCCTCTGTTTCTCATCACTAGGTACCAGCTTCTGCTTCCAGCTAACTACTCCATCAGCACATCTGTGTAAATTGATAGTTCAAGCAACATTCAGCATCTTCCCTTTCAAACCCTTTCTGTAGACATTACAGACTTTCTGCAACAGAGTAGTTGTATGAATTCACAGAGAGTGTATTTGACTGATTTTCTTTTGGTTTTTTGGGGGGGGAGTGGTGGGGAGGAAATATTTTTTAAAAATAGAAGCATTTTCCTGAAGTGAAAATGTACATACGAATTACCATCTGATAGACATGTTTAGCTGGAAACTCTTAAACTGAATTCCTATGATGACAGAAGGGATGTTTGTTTTTAAAATAAATGTAGTTGAATCATAGGATAATTTAGGTTTGAATGAGCACAAAATGTTATTTAGGCCTACCTCTGTTCACAACATCAGGTTTGTCATGGCTTTGTTCTGCCAAGTTTTAAATATCTCCAAGTTACACACCATGTTCCTTTGATATACATCTCTAGAGCCTGCAGAGACTCATTTTCTAAAGAGCTTTTCACAGACACCTCCAATAATTCAGTCGTGCCTGTGGTGTCAATGGAGCATCTCCATATATTATGGCACAACCCTCCTGATGCAGCTGAAAAACAAAATAGATCTTACTATGTGCAGAATAAAAATCTTATAAGGAGAAAAAGGTTTCAAGAGTCTCCCCTGATGCAATCTACATAAATTACAAAAGTAACCTCAGGCAAACCACCTCATTCACACCTTGCTATGCTTCCACTCTCTCCTAATCTACACCTTGAATAGAAAACAGAAACAAACCTTTAATCAATAAACCACCATGAACTCTGCTTTCACTGCAGGCAGTCATAGAAAGAATTCAGATCTACCCTTCAAAAAAATCAATGTGACTCCACTTGGACAAAATTCTTATATCATCACAAGTGAATACATAATGTCGATGACTTAAAAAGACCCATATTCTTCCTGTATTCATATTCATATATAAGAGAAACACTAAGAACAAATTTGGTCTAATATTTCAGTAGAGAAATATTTTCAGTTCAGCTTTCAGATTTGAAAGTAAAAATTTTTGTGACATGTTACTGAAGTGTATGCCTACAACAGCATCTTGGATACTACAGATATAATTTCTAAGAAGAGAATCAAAAATGCTCAGCTTGTCATATTTTTATACTTTTGGGGTATATTAATGTGACTGATAGCACTATGAAATAGCTTTTTTTTCCAACCCTGAGCTGGAATAGACCATTTGTATGTATTTATGATTGGCTCCATCCCAAAGCTGCTAAGGTTTTATGTTTCCTCAGTTACTACCATAGTTATGGTTCACGGGTCTGTTTGGTGAAACTTATGGAATTATTTTTTCCATATAGTGACAGTTGCTGTAATGCCAAGAAACACAGAAATTTCTATCCTCATTCATCATCATAACATTGATGAGCCCTGAACCACTTGATTCATACAGGATGTGACTGTTGCTTCTTCAGAGCTACCATTGTGCTTAAAAGTGAGCTTGATACAGCATTGGTAGGTCACTGACCCGAGATGTTCACACCCCAACCAGGATGAAGCTATGATACTAGAGGATTATATAGGAGGGTAGCAACAGGTATATGCTTAGATAATAAAGATGAGACAACTGGTGCGTGAAGGGGAAGAAGAATGAAGATCACTTAAAAACCATTCAAATAAAATGTGCAGATCTTCCACTTCTGTGTAGATATAGGAAGAAACAGGGACACATAAGGATAAGTTCAATAAAGCATTGGAAGCAGAGACTACATGATGAAGGAATAATGTAATCACAGAAAATATTCAAAGGAACAAGTGATCAGTCTGAAAGAATAGACACAGAAAGGCATTCTGTTTAGCAATCTGTGAAATGGGATTTGATAAAGCACACATAAGGAGATTGAAGTAGTTCATGAAAATGCAGTAATGAAATGAAAGGTTTCTTTTAGTACGGGAATTTTTGTTTAGCAGACAGAAAGAATTGTCTTTTTGAGCTGCTTTGTGGTCAAAGTGAATCCACATACTGATCATAGTTTGCAAAAGAGCATACAAGTTTCTTCACAGTTTGGTAAACAAAAAATAAAGCAAATCTGTCAATGGTAAAAAAGGAGAAAATCTGTAGACAAATCACACCCCTCACCAGTAATATGAACTGTAAGAGGACTCAGATTCCATTTGGCAGGGAAAAACCCAAGAAAATATATTCTAGATGATGTAAAGAAAAGGATGGGAATCAAGTAAGTTTGATTCTAAAGTTTTTAAAATATAATAAAGGAATTTCAAATTGTGGTTTCAGTGCTCATAATTGCAATTTTCCTAATAAACTTGGCAGATCATTCTCTGCTTAGAGACATAAGAAAAAATTAAGTAGCTTTTGTCAGAAAGTGGTGAAAGAACAAGTTTGGCTGAACTTGGAAGCATTCTGCTAGTGCATGTAGAAAGCCACAAGCTGACATTGGGGACTTCTAGAAGGAACATCCACTGAGGTATTGAGCTATGTAATGGCAGACATTTCATGTCAAGCAAAACTTACAGCACATCTGGAATTAGATCTCTTAATCGTATGATGGTTCTTAAAGTTGTTACAGCCAATACTGTATGCCTGTTAGCAGAGATAAAAATACTATTATCAACATAAAGAAAAACTCCAACCATAATGTTCACTCATTTTCTTGGAAAGAATAAGATGGATCACAGATATACAGGTCTTATACCACTGAAACCACTATACTCAAATATGTTCTATCTTAAAAAAAATCCAATTTATATAGCCCTTTGTATGCCCTTATTCATAGTTCATATACTCTACAATCCAGTCTGAATGATCTTTATTGAATAAATTTACACTTATAACATTATCATTACAGTCTCAATGTTGTCGAGTATTAATCTCACAGGTATTATAAGTTTATTTCAACAAAATCTGACTTTGCTAACACCAGAGGTTATATGTTTTAAAGTTATTTCCTGAAATGAGACACCTGTCCAGTCAAAAGTAGCACACCATGAAATTAATTATTCTTACTCTGATAAACAGAAAAAAAACCCTAAGAAGTGAAAAAGGGCAGCACATTCCTACATTCCTACAGGCCTAAAACATCATATATGTAAATAAGTTAAAATTCTATCATCCTCATCCCGTCATTGAATAGAAAAGAAATGAAGACAAATTATTCACAAAGGTGCTATTTATCACTTTCTTGGCAGGTGTCTATCAACAAGAAGTTCTTAATTACCCATAATATTTTTGGAGATATTCCATCTTGAGCACAAACTATTATCATTACTATTACTCCTAACCAAAATGAACAAAAAATATTATCCTTTAAAGTTCATAGTCTCATCACTTGCCAAGTAAGCTGGACCACACTGTTTGGAATCAATGAAATACTGAATATCCCAACCTCCACTCTTGGCTTGAAGGCAGAAAATATTGATTTTCCAAAAGAGCAGAGGGAAGAGAGAGCAGAGAATTAACAAAAAATGTTACTCTGTTCCCTCTTCTACTGTGAGAAGTTGCATCCTGTGTGCTGCAGGTAGAGATCGGAGTAAATTGCTCTTCCTCCTGCTCAAGCAGTGGAAGTAGAAGTGGAATTATGATTCATTGGGTGACCCAAAGGAGTAACCTGGGCTGCTGGAGGTGCTGTTGGTGTGGGACAAATTACCCATTTACTCAGTGCTGTACCTGGAGACACAACGGAATCTATAAGTACTGCCCCTCAGTTTACCACATCCATTTTGTTGCTCCTGCTATGGAGGGGGAAAAAAGTCAGACTAATTAGGTAGGCCTGAATCTGCAGTGTGTAATAGCCAGACTCAAATTTATTCCCAGCACAAGAGGAAAAAGAAAACAGAAGAAAAATCCACCTTGCGAAATGCACACCGAAGATATCTAGTGGGAGTTTATGTAATTAACTAAATTTTCCTGAATTTCTAAATGAATTAGAATTTACTGTTTAGCTAATGTATAGCAAGTATATATAGCACTTACAACAAATCATCATACACCACAAAATCCTGGTAACAAATATCAACAACTTCACTTTGTTCCAAGGCATTCCCACAGTGAGTTTTAAAGTCAGCACCATGTGTACCCAGCAGCAGGTACCCAGAAAATAATGACTGATGAGCACTGGCTGGGTCAGGAAAAAGAAGCTTCCACACACAAGCACAGCCACTGCCCCTTCTCTTTCACTGTTAGAACTCACAGTAAACGTGTCTTCAACATTTTCTAACATTTCTAATTGCTAAAGCAAGAAACAATAGATTTGCAACATACACTGTAGCACACTCCCCATTCTCTAGGTTATCTGGTTTTGCTCGCTTTTTGTCAGGCAGCATGAAAAAATTGTGACAAACTCCCAAATAAATAAATAATGTGTATCACAGAGGCTCTTTCTTCTTCTTTTTTATCCAGCCATTGATAGACGTACACACTAGGAGGCTGTGTTACAGCGCTTTAATTATTACTTTTATTATTTAATTCTTACTTTTATTCCCTGTTCCTTTTGTATTGGTGGTGGTGGTCTTTGGGATTCTTGGACCAAGAGCAGATATAACAGAAGTAGCAGTAGAGATCATAACAAGTATTTGACTTGAGGTTAGCTCATTTTGTGCACTAAGAAAATAGAACTTCTTCCTGGATTTTAGTCTAACTTTAATTATCTTGATTAATTTGGCACTAATGTTTTTTTTAAGTGGATGTTTTTCTCACTCATGCTATAGTTTTCTTCCATTAAAATAGTCCTTTACAGAACATGATGATTATGATGAGGTCTGTCTTTATGCCTGTATGTCTTGTTTTAGCAGAACATCTGAGACAATTATTGTCTAAAGGCATAATAATCTAGAAGGACTTTTTCTATTTCAGACATCTTAACTAGTTTTATTTTATTTAGTCATTATGTCTTCCATTCCTAAAGAATCACAGCAACTATAAAATTGGCAGCTCCAATACTAAATTTATACAAAGCTTTATTTTCTCTCTCTCTCCTGCAATAACTGAATGTGGTTTTGATGAGAAAGGTATTTCCACCAATATTATCTATGAGAAAGCTTGATGTGCTTAATAGAATTCCTTGAATTACTACTACAGGACTTAAATTTTAAATGGCTGATGACCATTTTAATTTTAGTCTTTTAACTGTTATTTTTTTTAAGATACAGCAACAACTTCCCTATCAAGATGGTACTACAGGACAGTATAAACTCTATTTTTGTAGAATATGTAAATACACAGCTTTGTGACTTTCCAGCAAATGGAGCTAACTACAGTGCTAAAACTTACTTGAGTCATTTGATAGACATTTATGACTGCAGTGGGTTTTCAAGCAGGATGTGAATGCTTACTTTAGTCTTCAGCTCATTTAGTGTAGTATCCCCTCTGCCTTGACTCCATTCCCTTCCTGGTCCTGTCCGTCTGTTCCCTCTTGACATCTGTAATTAAAGTAGTTAGATATAAACATTTTTTTTCTATAAGGCTTTTATTGCTATTTCTGAGTGTGATTTGTGGTGTATTTCTTACTGAGGAAGGCTATCTCCACATACAAAATTTTTGCAGCTATGAATAACCCAAGATCTCCCCTTGTAAAATTCCCCCAACACACACACACACACACTCACCTTACTGTTATGGTGCCTATTTATTTGTGGCTTGATTTTCTTTTATAAGACACTTTGGAAACATGTCTCATCAAAACCAACAAAGCATTAGTCTTTTATCTGTATTCCCTCTGTCACTTTTCATTAGAAAATTCCATCATTTAAGGATAAAAGAGAACTGCTTCAAACAGCTGAGATTGTTTATAGCATTGTTATGTTGCTTTTGTCTGTTGCCTGTCTCATCCTAGGAACTGAACCCATTCATTCTCTCTAAATGTATGGGCAAGTTTGAGGCTTTTCACTTTGAGAGCAACACTGGCTCATCACAAATCCACAGAACTTCTCCACTGTTATGCCAGAGTCAATAAAGTGCTCAACAGCAGCTGCAATTCACTGAAAATCTTTTGCCCTGTAGGCAATCCTTTGTGGAAGGGTGGACTTCATGTGATTTCCTGATAAACAACAATCTACATCAATGTCTCTGTGCTACAATTGAAATATTTTCCTTTTGCTATCGATGACACACTGTGGTTGTGATTATTCTGTTGTCTCTCTTGCCATCTGTAAATGGGAGAGCAATGGTAATGTGGAAGGTTCCCATTACTTAAATCCTAATAGTTAACAAAGCTGGAATTGATTATCCCACAGCTGAAAAGATTTTTCAGATGACATGCAATGTAAAGTATACACAATCTTTATAATTATATAAGTGCAATATAGATGGACATCTCCACATATTTCAGTGTACATATAGCTGTATTACACAGAAGCAAAGAGCCCCGGGGGTTTCCTTTCCCAACTACCATTCTGAATATGAGGGCCTTAAACACACAAAAGGTGCCCAGAAATAGAGCTGAGGAAGCAGAGTAAATGAGTGCAGACACACTGTGAGGGAAAGGGCATTTATCCGTTGTTCTGCAGACCAGTAAAACAGGTAAATATAATTTAAATGTGATCATTATTAAAATATGGCTTACAGCACCAGTATTAGTTCTTAACACTGTACATATTCCAAACCACACAAATGCAGAATTCATTTGAACAGAGGATTAACAAAAAAGTATTATAGAACCCTTTGCAATGCTTACAATTTGTCTAAATAAAGTAGAATTCAGATATATTTTCCATTGCTTTATCTAAGCTTAGTTTTATTTGTTATCAATGTAAGTCATTAAAAATATCATGAATACACAAATACTGACACAATATTTCATCTTTTTATTGCAACAGGCAGTGAAAGACACATTGGTCCTTTTCACTGAAGTCCTAATGAATAAATAACACTACTCCAATATAGAAAGAGTAATAAAGATGTAGAATGATGTCACATATTAAATCTATATTTTACTCTTTAATCACACAGCATAAACTAAGGTAGTATACGCCTGTTCTTGTATTGTATTATACAGATGTTACCAGGGTAGCTAAAAAGGTTTAGAAAAATCACAGCATTGCTAATTTGGACATAACCATTAAACACTATGGCTTTATTACTTAGGTTTAAAAGCCAGGCAATAGCCAGAATTCATTGTATTTGTTAGGAAGATAGAGTCCCTTCTCTGCTTTTTTGGTAACATGGTGCTGTTTGGTCAAACAGCACTTGCTTTTGAAGTAAAATATATCAAATTGCTCTTTATATAGAGGGAGATAATACCTGGCACTTAATAAAAGACAGACAAAAAGAACACAGGAGAGAGAGCGTAACTCAGCAGAGAGGAAGGACATAGATCAGGCCAAGGAGAAAATAAAAGTAGAAGGGGAAAAAAAGAAAAGAGAAAAGAAACAAAAGAGAGAGCAAGAAAGAAAACACCAGCAAAAAAATTATATTTTGAGGCTTATCTGCACAGACCAGGGAAGTAGAAATATGATTTTATACTTCAAAGATTAGTCTTGTCATCATTCTAAAAACTACAAAACCATGACTCAGAACCTGACTGGGTAGAGACCTTGTTTGCATGTTCCCTCTGCTCTTCACCTGCCACACCCCAAAAAGATTTTTAAAGAGGGCAAAAGGCAGCTCGGTGTGTATGTGACAGATAAAGCCTTTTTGTCTCCCTGCATAGCACAGAAAAGCAGCAGCCAGTTTTACAAACATCATTTGTGAGAGATTGAGTTGAACTGCATATTAAACATACGAAGATCACTGGAATGCTAATTAAAACCCAAGAACCAAAGAGGCATTCCTTCCACTGCTGCAGAAATCGATCCACCTGTTGACAGGAAACATTCTCCCTGAAATACATATCATGTCTCATGCTGGAATTATGACAGAAATTGCTTCAGCTCTTCTCCTGCAATGTAATCTGACCCTTCACCACTGTGCCCAAACAAATCACACACCCATCAGGTTAGAGGGCATGTAATTACAGCTGTGGGGGATAATCTATTCAGTCTGAAGATGCAGCAGCTGGAAACTCTGTCTTGTTGATATTTTAAAAAGTAAAACAAGACTTGAAGCTCTATGCAGGCAAATTGAACAAGTGAAATCAATATCTAAGACAGCTGTGGAGGCTTTTCTTTTGTTATGTTTTTATGACATGAATGGATATTACAAGTCAAAATACTTTTTGTACACACATTCCTCCAGTCAATACGTCTGCAAAGAGTGCCTATCTCATGGCCATCAATAGAGGTTTTGCCCAAGGGTACTTGTGCATGGCCAAATTTATCCAACAGTTTTGTAAGGACTGTTCTAGGAACATCTCAGGGCTTCATCTTCACAGTATTAAACTTTTAACTGAGGACAGGAATTGGGAGAATCACAAAGCAAATAGTAGGTAGAATAAATATTTATCCATTTAGGTTTTTGCAAAACAGCCTAAATAAACTATTCATAAGAGAGAAAAAGAAGGGGAAGAGAAGAGAGAGAGAGGGGAAAAAGATGGAGATGATCCAATAACTGCAATTTTTTCAGAACTTCCAGAATGTTTAATAAGAGTGTGTTGCAATTTACATCAAGATGTGGAAAATTCAATGCAGTTTACATCGCCCAGAATTCTGGAGCTGCCAGCTCTGAAGGAATGGAGCACATAAATAATGTATTTACTGTTATTCTTGGTCTGCAGCTGATCTCCTACTGAGCACTGAGAAAGAGTTTTAGAGCCCTAGGAGACAGCTGGTGCTGTCTAGCATGTTTGACTGATTTTGTGAGCAGAGAATTAAAGGCATAAAAAGCAAAATAAGCATCTAAAACTAAAGATTTATTTTCTCCTGAAAGAAAGCTTGGAAGGTTAAAAAGCTGTGCAAGAAGGCACAATTAAGAATAATTTGTTATGAAGAATTATATTATTTGAAAATTAAAATCTCAAGTAGATTTGATGGAAAGCCAAGCATACAGTTTTTTCTTCAGATAAACAGGGTTATGTTCTTAGTAATACATAATACTTTGCATTTCAACCTAAATGCCAGAAAGCTAATGACTATAAAAGATTTAGATCACTTGAGATGTGGACCTCAAATGTGGTGCCATCTAGCATTCAGCTGCAGTTTTGTGAGACTGAAGTTCAGCTCTGAAGACTGAAGTTCAGGTTGTGTTCTTCAACACAACCTACAGGGAAGAAATGTTTTCAATATCAGGCAGGTTTTCTGGAGCAGGCGCCAAACTCGTGGGCTCTTCTGCTCATTTGGAAGAGCTAGTCAGACTGGAATTGGTAAACCCCATTCCTGTTCTTCAGCAAGCAGACCAGCTGGAGGAAAAAAACATTCCTCTAGCTGCTTTCTCATCCCTCTGCAGACTAATTATTCCCCTTGTAGAATTCCTCTCTTTAAGTAAAATAAACATCTTAAGCCAAAAGTATACAGTAGAAGGGCATACATCTCATTGTTCCTAGTTACAAAGACAGACTACTAACTGACAGTTGTGACAGTGTCCAAACACAAAGAGCCAGGCTGAAAATGTGCCTTTTCTCACAGGCTTCTTTAATTTGACTTGTGAGGTGGCTAGAGATTAATACTGAATTATGACTCTATCAATCATTATCAAACCTAAAAACCAGTATTCACTCCGATGAACTTCCTATAAGGATGTTTATAAATTAAATTCCTCTTTCAAAACAATTCCATTCTGACTCCTCCAAGACAGTAGGGGAGAAACTTTTATAATCCTAGCTACAGATGTGGAGCACAGAACAGCAAATCTCTTGGTTCTGACCCTCCTTTTGCAAGGCAGCAATGGGCTTTGCAAATCATCTGGCCCATTTGGGAAAGGGTTGTTGTGCCAGGAAACTCAACAAAACCTGTGTCAGTTTTCCATGTGTCAGAAAAACTTTTCAGGGGTGTGATTGGGTGGAAGTGTCTTGTTACCCTTTCTTTTTTCAGCCTTCTTAAGCCTGAGACAGATGATAATGATGGAGTTTCTTGGGTCTGATAAGTAAACCCCTCTGAGATATGAGGTTTCAACAATGTATCTTACAAGGACTCAGTAAGACAATACAGCAATTAAATCATTGCATCCCATCAACTAACAGGTTTCAAAGATGATACCATTGTAATTATGCCACTAGCAACAGAAGTTCCAGCACACTAACAACAAAAGTTCCAGCAAACTCACACAACCTCTACGTAACAGCTGATTTGGCAGAAACCACTCAAAACATGTCCCAGCTTGAAAAGTAATTTCAAGAACTCAAGAAAATGAGACACAAACTGCTGCTTCTATTCAGCCCTGAATAGAGCTAAAATGTATAAATCATGGTTCATGAAAAAAATATGGGGAGGAGAATTTCACTGCACCACAGATGATGAATCCTGGGCAGATAACCTTCAAAAGATGCACATATTGCTATCACAGTGAGAAAATTCCAATGGAAAGCAATTTCACACTCCTTATAGGCCACTGTAATCAGCTAGAAAACGAATTAGCATAGCCTAGAGGACAAGGTACTATCAAACAGGGTCTTGATCCAGTGAAGCCCTTAATCTTATGCTTAATATTAAGCACCTGAGCTGTTCCATTGAGTCACATATGCACAAATCAAACTTGTTCTGACACTAAAATTAACTGAAATAATTTCTAGCAAGTTATCTATTTATTGAATCCATTATTTTGTTCTAGTCACATGTTGCCCAAGACAATACTCTTCTTTTTCAAACTATTCTAAATAATTTAGCATTATACCTGCATATTTCTGCCACTAGTGCTTGGACTAAATGCCATTCACAGTTCATGACGTTCTTATGAAAATGTTGATACATCATATATTAATTACAAATAATAAGGCGTATTTTCTTTTCAATGACAAGTAGAGTATAGATTTTAGTAAAGTCTTTGGTTTGAATACATTAACAAGGCCAAAATTCTCTAATATGTACATGACGATTTCTGGGGAAAAAAATCCATTAGTCATCATACATATTTATGAAAATGGTATAAATATAATCAAAGCATCATACTTTTATCTGGGCAGCTAGTCAGATGTATTTATTTTTTTCAAATACTATTTGCAATACTCTAAATAGGCTATAGATTAATGCACCAAAAATGAAAGAGATTTCAGAGGCAAATTATGACAAGAAATGCTCTTTAATCAGAAAGACAGTTCCAAAATCAGAAAAATGAAGAAATATTGACAAATGAGCATGAAATAAAACTTAGAAACCTGAGAACAGACTTCAAATTTTCCATATAGCTACATAAAATACCAGAAGTTTGAAATATGGAAAGAAGGAAAAATAAGATTAGACAGTCCCAGGACTGGCTTTAGAATCATTGAGCTTTAATCAGTAACTAGTATCATCCACAGAAGACAGACAAATAACTTTCAGATAAAATAGTGTTATAGTACAGAGAGGTCATCCTTCCTCTATACAGAGGTAAGTTAGGCCATTTAGGTTCAACCTAAGGTGACTCCAGTCTTTGGAACAATTTAATCTGGCTGCTCCAAGGGGCAGAGCCTTGACCAAGGGAAAGGTAAAATGAGAGCAGAAATGACAGAGGAGAAAAGAAGAGAAGCCCAAAAGAGCAGGATTGTGGTAGAGTGGGAAAGGAGGTGTGTTCTTGGCACTGATGCACCTGGACAAAATACCACCTACCACTAATACATATGATTCCACATTACATTGCTATGTAAAATTCTGTCAGCACACCTACCCAAAATGAATTACAACTGCAAAATTATGCTATCAAAATGTCATAATTTACATTCAAATTCACTGTCTCCATGGGCCTGTTAATCCTCATGATAGAATTTCATATTCAAGATATATGTATTTAGTGTACATACTAAAATGGTGAACAATACCAACATACATTTTTTCCTATTTACTTTCTATTACTTCATAATCCCCTTCCAAAACAGGCATTTAAAGGATCCACAATTTACTGAGGTTGCAGATTGCTGTTTCCTTCTAAATTGATGTTTAAAGCTTACACATACTATGATTTATCTAAAACATTGACCTACAATACCTTATCAGGAAAAAAAACCAAACCAAACCCACAAAACTAAACACTAGAAAATATATCTTAAATATACAGGGAAAGCCAAATCAGTTACAGTTGTTGTAATCAATTCCCATTTGCAGTTTGATCACAAAGCATTATTTAAGTGACTGTAGCACACATCCATCTCATGGATGGGAACTAAGGGTCTCTTTCAGCAGAGTACTCAGGGAAGTATTTCTCTTCATGCTTGCCAAGTTTGTTAGATGTGGACCTACATGTAAACTCTAACGGTATTATTTCTTTCTTCTCCACAGTCTCACAGTCCCATAGAAGGCAGTAAGAAGTAAAAAAAAAAAAGCTTTTGGATAAATAAAAATTGTATCAAACTGAATAAAGCCCCTTCTCTTATAGGTTTGCTTTGAATATACTTCATCTAACTGAAAAGACTTTTGGATATAAAAAACTCCTCATCTTTTCATGAATTTTGTGTTAATTCTTTTCTTCAAGTGATTCAACATTAAAGCCTTTTAGAACTATGAGTATAAGAAAATATGTATATTTTTTTAAAAAATTGTGAGGTAAAGAGATGAAGTTATCAAAAATACCTTATCTCTTTTTATTTTTTTTTTGGAAGAGACAATAGCACATTGTTGTATCCACACACTTGTGTTACTGCTTTAAAAAATTAATAAAAGTCATATTTGCATGCTAAGATAAGGATGATTTCTCCCTCCTCTAAGTCTGCAGTCAATTTCACTTTTAACAACTAAATAATGAAATAATTTTTCACTGCTAGCAATACTGTCACTGCTGTTTGCAGTGCTGCTGTTTGCAGAGGAAATGACCAACAACATTCACCATCTGTTTTTCCCAAAAACTGTGACTTCCATTTTATGCTGTTTGTCAGAGTTTTCCCTTTGCCTAGTTCACCACTCTCATTATGCCCCACAGAGACTCAGAAAAGGGAAAGTATATCTGAATACTCTGAAGATTTTTATATTTTTAAGCATTCATTCATAAATCGAAAGAAAAACCTGAATTTACATCAAACTAAATCAGAATACTCATAATCTAATAATTTTAAACATATTTTACTGCAAACAAATGTTTATATCTGCCAGTAGCACACGTGCACTGACACTGAACATGAGAAATGCCCACTTTCAATTTGTGACACAAAAAGTCCCCTCACCCCACTTCCAGACCATTATCCATTTAAACTGAACCTTGGTAGCTGACAACAGAGTGCACTTGCCAGGGTCTGTCAGAGTACACAGGGTAACTTTTGTTATTGTCTTCAGAAGGATCAGAACTATGTGCAACACGGGCAGCCTGGGCCAAAATAAAATTCAGGAAAATAACAGCTAATGCAAACTCTCTTGTCCTTTCTTAATTTTGTGCATAACTATTAAAGGCATGCCAACGGTATCTACAATGCTGTTCTTATTCAATGATAATGTCACAATTCCCTTAGGAAACAGGTAAAAATCCTAAAAGACATCAGAGTCCAGATGCCCGTACCAAGAGCTAAACTCATGTGGTTTTAGCTTTGGTTGATCTCATCCATTTTTGCCTGGTCAGGCACAGAAATCTCCTTCAGTTACAAAAGCACTTGACTCTTTCTGAGTGTATGCTGTGGGCAGTTCTTTTGATGTGATACACAAATGGCCATTAGCTAAATGATATTAAGAATGAATATAGTCACATTGCTAATTACTATCTGCAGATTAGTCTCACTTCTAATCTGACTTCTGGCTTAAATATACGTAAACCTTAGATCTATTCCTGGCTGATTTTAATTTGGAGGCTGACCATTGCAGAGACTTCATCTCTTCTCATGAACTATAACCTCCTGTGACAAAACCGAGCACATTTTCCTGACAGAATGACTTCTGTGAAGGAATCTCGAGATGAACAAACAGATGAGGTTTTACTGATTACAGAGGGGTGCTGAGAAATTTTTTGGCTAGGATTTTAAAACATGAGGAACATTGAGTATGCCTAATCTATTGGTTTAGCTCCGTGTAATGGAAGCACAGTTGGGCCTGGGATGAGCTGTCTTGAAATAATTGCATTCAAAGTGATCAGGTCTTTAAAAAGAAAATTAAAGTCAACAATGAAATTCTCAGTTGAAAGATCAGATAAGTGGAGCACCTACAACCATGGAAAAGGTTGTAAGTTAGGCACTAGTGAAAACATGAAAGAGAAATCTAGAGATTCAGAGAGGAGCCTGGGAGATCCAGCATGGATTCTTGCTGCTAAGACAACGGGATCAGAGTAGCATCTTCTGAGAAACTGTTATACCCGGTAATCATGGATATCCAGGAAAAAGGAAAGGGATAAGCAAGAAATCAGTTGCTGAACTCAACTCTGAATTTGCCTCTGAAAATGAAGAGGCGAAGAAATCTCCTTCACAGTTCAGAACAGCCAGACAAATAAATGAGCTTGAAGAACAGGTGAGGAGGGGCTTGAAAGCATTTTAGGATTTACCTGTCTTTATTTTGTTAACACCTAAGGGGGTAGTTGCCACAATGTTTTCATGCTGACTTGCTTGCAGAAACAGAAGAGAAATGAAAATAAATAAGCAGAATTACTGTTCATCTAGTTATTGACTGATATCCTTTGTTTTCCTTTCTACAGTTTCAGTTTCTACTTAATAGATGAATGAAAACTAGCCACAACTTCTCCAAACCATTCACATGGCACTTTGAGTGAATTGTTATACTGACAATGTGATATGACAGTATTAGTTGGTAAAATGTGTTGTTTTCAAGGTTTTGTAAACCAGACATGAGACCTCTTGATTAATAGGATCATGCACTAAAAACAAACAAAAAAACCCAACAACAACAAAAAACCTCAAACAACAAACAAAAACCAAACCAAACCCCCACAAAACAAAACAAATAAAACCAAACCAAACAGAACATATTTGTGGAATTTTCTACAAAATTAAAATACAATAAAAAGGGATAGTTAATTCTAAGATGATTACTAGCTTCCTCTGATTAATGAAATGCCCGAGAAAGGAAGGGAAAACAATCTTCTACAATGATACTGGATGTTTTTGGAGCATTCTAATAAAAAATAGTGGAGGCATTGGAAAGGACTCAGTACTGCAATGTAGACAACCAGTTTAGAAATAAATTCAGTTGGAACATTCTTATTTGTTATAATAAGACATGTTTCATTTGCAACTTCACTTTCAAGAGTTTGGTTTTTTTGTTTTTAACTAAAACTCAACAAACTTATTAAACAAATATTCACAACCTGCCTGGGCCACTTTATGACAACCCAGCTGTACAGGGAAATTAGAGCAAGGCAGAAGTGCAGCTGCTTGAAAAGAGTGGGGAGAGAAATAAAAAAAAAGATGTGCTTATTTCTTATTCAGCATTCTCAGCATTCAGCTGCCTCATAAAAAATATCTCTGCCAACAAATGCAAAAGGAACACAATAAGATAGACTCTGGAAAAAGCACCCTTAGAACAATACGTTGAGTCACGTTCTATAATTTATATCCTTCGCTGTATTAGCAGAGAAAAAGGTTATCTGAGCAACCTGAGAATTAATTCCAGAAGATTAAACAAAGTTGTTTCTGTAAAAAAAGTGTAAGCAAAATTTTTAACAGATGTACATTCCCGTGTCATTGCTTCCCAGGGATTCTCAGACTACTTTGTAAAAGGGGCTGAACTTCTCCATTCTTTTCTCAAAGAAAGAAATAAAAAGGGGAGGAAAGAAAAAAAAAAGTAAATATAACTTGATATTTTCCCTTGCAGTTGAGTTCCAATAAAAGTTAATATAGCTAGTGTATTTAGCAACCAGACAATTAAGTAATCTTAAAAGACTAAAAGTTATTATTTTTAGTGGTAAACTAGAGGAGAGACTACTTTTGCTTTTTTATTCTAGTTTTTTTTTTTCCTTTACGGTTAAAAAAAAAGCTAATTATAGTAATTTCTTTTCTTTTATTTGAAAAATAAAATTATCAAAATAATTACCTGATTCTAGAAGCTGGTTGATGAAAAGTAAAGATGTTAAGACTAATAATATACTCATGAAATTCAGCAGTAAAATTACTACTCAAAAATTATCACATGAATATGTCTTTGAAAGGATTAAATACAGTTTTTTCAGATGAATAAAATTTTCAAGCTATAGTCATTTTTATCTCTGATTTATCCTTCTTGAAAATTATCATAGTTTCATTGAAAATCATATCCTTTTTCAAAATGCCTCAAAATCTTATAGCAACATTTGCATGTTCTATTTAATTCTCTGATTTCTTCACAGCAATTTCTGTTGAGGTAAATTACATTTCTACTGAACCGCACAGGCTTCATCTTTAAAATCTGTGAGCTTTTTCAATAATGTTATACTTGGAACGACACACTTGAAAAAATATTAGAAGAGGGTGACATAAGAAATTTCATTCCATGTGAAGAAACAGTAAGACAATGTGGATTTGTCTGTGCTTTGCTCCTGTACAGCATTTCAAGTAAGTATTTAATACTATGTTGCAAAACCAAAGTGAGATTGAAAGCCCTACTGTTATGGAAATCGGAATTAAATTTTGCTTTTTTTTTCACTCAGAAAGTCTTATTAAACAAAAATTCATGGCAAGTAAGGCAGATATCTTTATTTTCACTCTTGTTTCAATATGACAGTCCAAAGCTAAAAAGCCACTCCCATTATGCCATGAACATAAATGCTTATCAGTAAGCCCAGAATACAAAACATACCTAATGATAGAAAAGAAACTGTCCACAGAATCTCAAACACCACTGGACATTGCTAAAATGCACCAAAATAGAGTCTAAGGATCCTGCTGAAGAAAACAAACCTTACTTTGCTGGTTCTTGTACAACAAACAATAAAACTTGATAAACATAGACTTTTAAAGTGAATGTTCACATTGTGGTGGTCTCCTAAGCAGCCTATTTGCAGTCTCATCATAAGGGAACATCAGAGGTAATATAACAAGATAGTAGACCAGACCTATATTTTGAGAAACAATCTACCAGGAAATCCAGTGTCTAGATTTATTTTTATGCTGTTCTAAGCTACAATAAAGAGCATTTTTCCAATGTCAATGAGTAGCACAAGAACTGAGAAGAACATGCTTGGCTTTGAATCACCTTCTTTCCTCACTCCTTTGTTGCACCAAGTGCAGGCAAGCTGTTTATTTGAACCCAAAGCCCTTTGGACAGCCTCAGCTCAACAAACAGATATGATGTATGGGTACTCACACTCCTCCTCATCTGTTGCTATGGCATTTTGCCTGCTCACAAGGTGATTGGACAATTTTGCTATGAAAGTCAGCACCAAAGATCAAAAGCTCTCCTGTGGAACAGCACTGCCTCTGCCATCTGTTTTGCATGATGCTTGACAGGTTCTGGGAAGAATGGATGAGAAGGCAATACCATATCATGCTTTTACCTAGTTTTTCCTCACTAGCTGACATTTTGTCCCACCTTTCTTCCACCTGCTACTTGAAAAAATGGGGAGAAAAAACAAAAACTTCAAAAGAGAAGAGAAGAGAAAAAAACAGTCAGCCTCCCTCAGTCTGTAACTGAAGGAACTCATAGTGGTTACTAAGCAGAAGTAACAGATATCATCATATATATAACATCTGCCAGCACCCTGCAGGAAACAATAAAAATAACCTACCAAAAAACTTAAGAGTTCCTAACCAAATACAGTGAGTTGTGCACTCATACCCACACACGCTAAATAATGTTAAAGAGTCATGCAGAATAAATCATTGACAACCGAAAGCAATATGAAATCTTTCTGAAAGAAAAGCATTGTGGGAAAAGTTGAAAAGATTCAGCAGCTTCTTATAATCGGATTTTCTGGGAGACAGGGTTGAAATACTTTTAAATAACTTTTAAAATAACTAAATGAATGATAACAAATTAAATTAAATGCCAATTTACTGAGAACATGTCAGTCGACTCTAAATTCAGGTACATAAGCAGTTGTCAAATATTTGTTTCTTATCCATCGCTGTAGAAATGTAGGAGGAAGGAAGATACTACCCTTCATTAAAAGATGGGAAGTGGGTTGTCTAAATTACAAGTTCTCTAACATCGTAGTTTTTGTTAGTGAGTGGGACAAAAATCCACAAATTCCTTTTCCTGTCTCACAGCTCTGATTTTATATCCTGCTATGCTAAAGACAAAATAAGTATGAGCATTTGAATCATATCTCATTTGCTTCTGTATAAGAACATTACAAAGCCATCCAATGCAATTTGGAAGGCCTTCAACAACCACCACCACTTTTTCTGAGTATACTCTAAACCACAATCCTGATGAAAATTTCCTATTTATCATTCCTGACTCTTTCAGATTCCCAAATGTTCTCTCTGTAGGCACTGAAATGAAGATGGAAATATTTTTCTCACCAGAGGCAGTCACATCGTTCCACCTCCCTAGGTGAGAGTGCGCTTATGTTGCTGAAGGAGATGCCTGCAAATCAGAGTATAGAGGCATTTCTTGGGTCCAGATGATCTGTTACTGCAATGCAGCAACTCCCAGCAATGTTCAAGGGAACAGCTATTATGAGGAAGCTCATATAGTTAGTCCTCCAAAAAACAGCCTCATTTCTAAATTATTTATACATGTTAATTTTTTCTCCCCATGCTGTTATGCATTCGAATTGTTTTGCTCTCATTTATAGCAGTACACATTATGGCTGAGATTTTCAAAGCCATGAATCCCTCAGGTGGCTTTCAAGATCTAAATGTAATCTCTTAGTTTATGCTCATTTATAGTGGATTTCCAAAGGAAGAAGCTTTTTCATTCCAGAAAGCAGCTTATGCAAATTAGTTTTTGTTATCAGACGCCCATCCTTCAGTACTGTCATTAATTAGCAGACTGGATACCGTGAAAACTGTCTGTAGTTTTTAATTATAATGGGCAAAAATGAAGACAAGCTTTCTTTGCCATAAAAAGTAGCTGAAATCACATAATAAATACCTTTACTGCAAAATATTTCTGGTGGTACAATGGCTCATTTTACAGTAATATGATAATGAGCATATACAGATTTGATTAGTATTTTCCCATGAAAAACTGTAGTATATTTCACATTAAACAAATGCCCCAAAATGTTTGGCAATATATAGTGAGAAATGCAAACGTGAGCCACAGTGTGACCCAAGCTGTGAACAGAGTTGTTACGTGTTGTTTCTGAGAATAACAACATCAAAATCATAAGACTTGTTTGAAGGAAAGATCCCATTCTTCTTTTTCTTTCAGTAGGTCCTCTAACAACTGAATGAAAAACTAACATGCAGTAAAAAGTAAAGCTCCTCAACACCACATAAAAAGTCTCCTTAGTTTGGGATTGTCATGAGCAAAAATTTGTTTTCAAAATCAAATCTGGTAATGTCTGCTTGAGCTCTTCTTCAAAACAATATTGATTGGTTAAATAACAAAAATGGCTATTAATTCCATAGCTCACAATTCCCACAATTCAAAGAATAGCACTTCAGAGAACATTTTAAACAGGTAAAAAGCTTAGTCCTGTAATTGTAATTCCCATCCAATAGATTTGCTGATTCCAGCAATGAAAGGTGTATTTCTTTGTTTTGTCACTCTGTGTTCATTTATATTAATTGTAGAAGAAGGGAAAATCTTCTTATGGGCTGCGGCTGATGCAAGTTTCAGGTGTCAGATTGGCAACCTCTCTGTGCTTGCACAGTGTTACCTGGTATTCACTGGTTGTCAGCTGCAACCTGGGATTTGAAGGATAACCCATTCCTTGAATTAGGCAAGCTGCAAACCAGCCTGCAGAAGTGCACATCCAGCCCCATATCAACCCCCACTCTTTACTTCTGTTAGTAGTACACGGTCTCCCTCAGCTTTAGGGAGACCATGAACCCTTCATCCTTTCTGAACACTTACTTATCTGATCCAATCTACAGTGTCTCAGAGAGAATTGTCTCTGAAAGTTTTCTGTTTCTACTCCTGACATGCATCATTTAAGCTTGTTCCAGTTACTGACCCTTTCTATCCTTTCTCCTTTCTTTGAAGCTTCTAATCTTGCTACTTCAGCTCTGAACTGTTCTCACTTCATACATTTCAGCTGATTTTTATTGACAATCCTGAGTATGCAGGATTCTTCATGATACTTCACAGTATCATAATTGTTAAGTTTCATCTCAGACATCCCAAAGGGAAAGTCCAGAATAAAGGAGTGGTATGAAAGTGAAAGGAGATTTGGTATATCATGAGACTTTCAGTAGTCCAAGAGATAAAAGAAAGACTGGGAAACAATTGACTTTGAAATAAATGTTGACACTAATGTCTTCAGAAAATGTTAACTTAAGAAATCAGATAATGTTAAGCCTTTTGGGTAATTGGACCCTGTGTTTGCTTACTCTAAACCTCAACTTGACTCCAATCCCAAGAAAACATGATTAAAGAAATATGTCAAGCTGATGATACAGGTTTAGTCAGTTATACCCACTGTAAGCATACACAGCCTTAGAAAGTAGGAATCACTACCATTTACACACAAGGTCTCAACATCTATGAAAATGGAGAGGAAAAGCTCTTTTTTTTAGAGAGGTCATAGCAGGTAAATATCAAATTCAGTGTCAATATAATAACATAAATGAATATTGTATTGAAACATTTAGTAAAGATAAACCCAAGAAAAACAGGCAGTGGTTAAGAGGAAAAAAAAGCAGAATGAACAGCAATAAAATAAAGAGGTCATGTAAATATCTTAACAGTTCCACTCTGGTAAAATATCTCTGCTAAGTCAGACAGCATATCCTTGTTGTATTGCATTATTCCTGACAGATGGATGTAAAAAGACATTCAGAAACTAAGCCTTACTCTAAATCGCAGTACAAAATTGATAATATAATCAATAGAGCTTCAGGGTACATGAAATTATCTGAATATATTAGTTGAATGTGAATTCACATATGGAAGTGTTAGGGAGACAAGGAGAAAATGAGTGTGAATAGTTTCATGCTGATATACATGCCTGTATAAAGCAGACAAATTGAGAATTAAACTGAATTCCAAAGAACCTAGAAGACAAAACACCACAGAGAAACAATTTACTTATGCCAACTTCAGCTAACACATACATGAGTAATTTGAAATACTATGAAAAGACACCCTATTACCATTTCAGTTTCCTGAGGCAAGTAATGTGATTTAGAAATGCTTAAACTTTCCCCATTAATCTTGCTGCAGAAAAAAGAGAAAAAGTAAACACACTATTTTATAGTGGTTTGTAGTTATAGTTAAACTCAGAGAGATTACAACATTCGCTTGCTTACACTTTGTCCCCACTCTTCTGAGTCACCACTCTCATGTTTGTATCAAAACTCAAATTTTCCCTTTTCCCTCCCTACTGACAGTAAAGGTTTTCCACCTCTTCAGCCACATGAGCTGACTCTCAGTCACGTAACACTCCTTTATAGGTTTCACTGATGTGGCAGTGACTGCAAAAAACAAAGCCCATGCACAAATAGGTGTGGATGTACCTCCAGCTGAACCACCTCCGCCCCTGAGGAGGTGAGTCTCATCATTCACAGCCATTTGGCCACGGCTGCTCTGTTTCAAACAAAAGGCACCAGGCCAGCTGGAAGGCTCTCAGGGTTGGGATCAAGCTTACTGGCTGGCAACAGGGCACACACGTGAAGGTTATATCTTGGATGGAGGCATTCTTCAACCCTCACATTGGAACAGTGATGCGTTAACATATTCCAGATTTGCTGAAGCAAAGAGCACGAGCATGGCTCTCTATATGAGCAATTGACCCTTCAACTGGGAGAGAAAATCCACAGTTCTGGTCACTCAGCCAAGTCTAATTCTGTGTTTTAGACTAAACTGCTACTATCTCCTCTTATTCTGAAAAATTGCAATGAAAGTATGGCATATTCAAGTGTCTGCATGGACTTTATATTTGCCACAAAAGCCTGCTAAGTGGTCTTGCTCATGGCAACAGTTGCATTTCAGTCTTCAAGTGCTGATATTTACAGAAACTGATAAACAATCACAAATAAGAAGAGGTATCTACTATCAATTGCAGATTTTCCTGTGGGCAACATCGACAGTGCACTAAGCCTTAATTCACTCTCTTTTTTTGTTGGTTTTTTTTTGTTTCCACACAGAGCACACTAATTTACTTCACCAGAGCTGAAAAATCTGTTTGCAGGTACCACAAACTGCAGTGATGTCAGGAGAGAGACTGAGGTCTAAGGGAGCTGCTAATCATAGAATCATAGAATCAGCCAGGTTTGGAAAGGACCTCTGAGATCATCAAGTCCAACCCTTTTTTTTTTTTGGAAATCCAGTCCGGGTTTTCCCCCACCCCCCGCAAACCAACCCCAGGATGCCCGGATAGAGGCACCTCAAGGTGTGGACCCCCCAAGGTGGCACCAGAACAGTGTTTTATTTATTATAACAAACACGGAGGATCATGACGCAATGAATTACTTCCAAAAAATCAGCCACATCCCTTGTAACTATACAAGCATACAAGGAGTAAATGCAGTATAGCAGCGTGTATCACACACTGGTGTCCATCTCAGTAACAGCCACCTTACTGTACCAATTTCAGAAGGTAATGGGGATGCAGAAACACCTGTGATGGCTTTTAAGAGAGCCCTAGAGAAGTGTTCTACAAAGGGTAGATCAGTGAAGCAGTATACCACAAAGGCTGCAACTGGAGGACACAGATCAGCCCATTACAGATGTTTGAGTGCTAAACAAAATGCAACAATAGAAACTATACTTCAGAAAATAAATGTGAACTCTCAGGAATGATGGGCTGGATAAAGCAAAAGCCTTTCTTTTCATTCTTAAACTTAGTGATAACCACAATGGGAGGAGGAGAAATCTGGAGACAATGCTTATGTATCATGTGGCTCATTCATGAAAATGGATTCCTGTGCCACATACATTAAGAAATGCACTTTTTCTCCCTCATATTGCCTATTTATATATTAAATATAACCTGATAGGTTATATTTAAGTATAGGTGACAATGAATTCCGCTAACTTATGGGAAAAAACAACACATTCAAGCAGAGGAAATTAAAAGTTAATACAGAATAATACTCTAAAAAGGAATACTATTGATACCATCACTATACATAGTTGTGTTGAAACTATCACTACAGAGAAGTCTCAAAGATATATTTATTAAACAGATATTTGACTTACAGTTCTCAAAAAAAAATTCCCTAAGAGTTGCAGATCTTATTTCTTAGCAGACCAAAACAGAGCAACCCATAAGACCTCATAGACATCTCACCAGGGAGGCCTACAATGTTGTCTAATGCAGAAAATTTCCTGGTTTACTGAGTATTTTGTCGAGTTAAAAAATTAATTAATTGACTGAACTTCCAGTTGAAAATTCCCTCTTATCAGCAGTTTTGGCCCTGTCTTTTAACTTCTTTTTTTTAGCTTTTCTGATCACAGGTGGTGGTCGCACACATATGGAAGCAAAAACTTTCACATTTTCATTGCTGACCTCTCGGACTTGAGAACATTGTGTACAAATTTGCCCCCAGAACCATTTGCAGAGTAGAAGCTTGAATACCCACTTGCTTCATCATTTCTGGGAATATGAATCCATGGCTAGTGAAGCCAGAAATACCTTTCACTCAGCTACAAGGGAATAAAACAAACACTGAGTCTGAGACCACTGAATCCACTGCCTTCAAGAGCATCGATTGGGCCTTTCATTACACTGTCTTTCTTCATGCCTTATGGAATAATGATCTATGGCCACTTGCCCAGTGAACTTAAAATACAACTGGAATACATCACTCTGCTCCTCACACCCAGTACAAACCTTACTTTTGGCACCTTGATAAATCTTTGCCTTTTTCACTGCATGGAGTGATAGAATGGACATAAAATATTAATTTGTGTTTAAGAACATGGAAAAGCAGTGTGTCTGTATTTTAAGATGGTTTTGTACAGGATCTTATGGGACATCCATGAAATCTTTCTATTGTCTTCAACAAGCATTAGATTAAGTTATTTGGAGTCTGTGTATGCAGACTGCCATAGCTATTGTATGATGAGGAAGAACATCTGAGTGCTAGTGTATAACAACATTAGCATTGAAAGAGTGAAAAGAGCACATAAGGAGCTCCATAAATTTGTTATAAAACCTATTACTAAATGTTATTTAGCATTTACTCCTGAGGCTTAGTGCTACACTAAATTAATAGTCTTATGGTTCCTATTCAACAGATTGCCTTAAAGTATTACATAAAAGATTAAAAACCACACTATAGTAACAATGGCAATCACTTTTAATCACATCAAGAACAAGACTCTGTCTTTAATGTCTTTATTTCCTACCTTAGCACCCTACATTATAGCCTAAAGCATAGTCTGAACATCTTGTTAGTTCTTAGGTTACCATCAACATATATGAATAGCTGTACAGAAGTCTATATATAACAATTCAAGAATACTAAACATGAATATTAAAAGAGATCTGACAGCATAAAAGTCCATGAGGTAACATATTTTGATCTATTAAAGACAACTTCATTAAGCATCAGCTTCAGTCATGTGGCGCTGTGCTCCTTAGGGTCACAAAGCAAACTTTCAGGAAAAGACTCGCCCATGTAAGGGGAAAAGATTTACTGTAATGATTTTGTGTCCCTTGCTGGTGATGTTCAAGGGTGTATGAGTGACTGCAGAATTTGCAAACCTCCTTCATTTGGAGGGATAAGGAAAGGAGAAGACAAAAACATCCAGGAATTAGACTCTGAAAAATTCGGTCAGTATCAGTGAAAAGATGTCATTACTTCTCAAGTCCAACTTAGTGATACATATACTTCTCAAATACACTTGACAGAACTGTTAAGAGACTCACAGGAAAGCTTCTTCATTTAGTTCACCTTCCACTGTCTTGCTTCATGCCAGGGTTATGCCAGCAGAGTCTTCTCACTGGAATACATTCCTTCCAAAGCACGTCCCCTGCTGCATTTCCAGCTCCAAAGCTACTTAACTTAAAAGAAACACCCTCTGCTCTCAGCATCAGTATTGGGGTGCTGGTCTATCAGTCTCTGCTCCCTCCAGACTAAAACATCAATGGTTTGCCAATCTCACTGGAACTACTACAAGTGCCTTACAAGTAAAAGAGTAAAGAACTGGAGCTAGAAAGAACTAAACAAACAAACAAAAAATTATAAAGAAACAAATGAACAAAAAAAGTTTTGCAATAAGACTATACATTGTAACAAAACAACTAATAGTTTTAGAGAAATTTTATACAGAAATGAAATTTAAATGTATTTGTTTCGTGAGTAATTTAAATAGCAGTCTGGGAGCTAGGACCCTGTTGCCAGGCAAGACCATCGGCAGGAACACTGCTGTCACTAAAGCTGATTGCAACCTGGGGACAAATGTATTCTTATATGCTCATTTTCTCCTTCTAGTATATCAATCAAATGCAAAACTTTTCAATTTTGCTGTCCTTTTGCAGATTTCCTGTGATGTTTAGACCATATTCTTATCAAGATTTTAAATTAGGGATTATGCTACAGAGCTTGAGAAGTGCTGGCATTGCTATGGCGCAAATAAGCAGACTCTGATCAAACCTATGGGGATCAAAGAGACACTTCAGGTACTGTTTAAAATGTAATCGAAGAATTTACTCCATTGGAAAAAAGAAATCACTGAAGTGCTGCCACAATGTCAAGTATAATTTAGGTACGTAAATTTTATTTCAGACTAAAATGTACTCTGACACTGAAATTCACAACTTACTCTCTTGGACATATATTGGTTATGATTCCTTAATTCACTATCTGCTTCTCATGAGCACAGGCAGAACAGTAATCAAATGACTCCAGGCTTAACACAAGTTTGGAACTTGTTACCTCCAGCTGCAGTTTTGAGGGATCCAATGACAGCTACTCCCCATTCTGCCTGACCCTTCTCCAACATCTGCTGTCTGTATCCAACACATGGACACTCTACACTTGATTTTGAAAGTAATTTCAGGTTTTGCCACTTTCAGCTGAGTAATATCTTGCTTTTATACTATGCACCATCCTTCACTGCAAGAGATTAATTTTGTATTATCACCTAAAAGATATTTCAGTCTTTTTAATTCTGATTAAATTCATACCCTCCAGGTACAAACACATGGGTGATCCTTAACAAACATGGGCCATCTTCCAGTAGTAGAAGCTACATGATTGAGTTAAGATGCCTTTGAGCTAAGCTCTGGGTAATATTGAATGCCTGGTTCCTATTGAGTTCTCTCCTACTGAAATCTCATATGATCTGGATCATTACATAATATAAATTTAATTTTTGTCCAATTTAATTTTAAACTAGTTGTCAAAGTAATGAAGTTTTCTCTGCAACGTCATTCAATCAATTCAAATTCTGTTCATCCCTAAGTAGACATCCACAATTACATATGAGAAAATGAAATTCCTTCTTCTGATGGTTCTGATGCTTTCATTTTATCATTGATGAGGTTATTCTGGGTATAATGCCATGCTTTGGCTTACATCCTCTCCTCTGGAAAATGTCAATTGTAGTTTTCTTGCCTTATTTAAGAAAGAGCTGCTAAAAATGCATGTTATTGAACCCTAATAACAATAAAAGTGTTGGGAGTACCTGAAGTCATATTTCAGTCTCTAAAAAGCTACAGAAGGTAGCATTCTGTATGGTGGAACAGGCTAGCCCATGTCAGGTGATCTGAGAGTGAATAAAAGCCAACAACCCTGAGGTTATCACTAACCTTCAGATCTCCTTCTTACTTAGAAATATATCTGATTTTAGGGGGAGGGGAAAGTAATTTAGGTCTCCAGAGACTTACATTTAATTAGTTTTTAATCCATTTCTACACCCAATGCCTTAGAGGGTGATTTCATCTTTAAATACAACTAATTGGATGTGTTTTAATTGAGAAAGCCTACAACATACATAACAGAACTACCAGGAGTTAAAAGTATAGTTTTATATTTAATGTGCTTATATTTAATTTAAAACTCAGTAAACAGGGTTTCACTCTCTGCTGGAATAAACAGGTGAAACCCAATTAACTTCAAAGGGACTGTTCCCAGTGTGTAGCATATGTGAAAGTTGTGGATGATTAGAGTCTAAGGACACCTGCAAAGTATCATTATAACGTCAGTGAAAAGAAAATATTTCATATTCTTTATGTGACACCTCTGAAAAGTTCAACTTGATTGGGAGACAGATAATTACTTTGCTGTTCTTTCATTTGACTGAATCGCCAATGTTGAAGTAAATTATTAACATTGAATTAAAATATTAAATTTTGATAAAAATGTATACTTATTTGAGCAGCGGAAATAAACTGCATTTGATAAATACCATCCCTCCATCTTGTTAATTCTGTGTGAAAACATTTCAGAACTGCTGGTAGCACTAAGTATTGAAAGTGAAACTAAGCTTTTGCAATCTTACACAGCTTTATTTTTAATATGGAAGGACACTGAAAGCACTCACATGCATACAGTTTTGGGAAATTTGATGTACCATTTAATGAACTGTTTAAATGCAGAAAAAAAATCAGTTGATAAAATGTGCATTGCAGAAGCTTAGCTTCACTTTCAATATCAAGATTAGTATACTCTGATATAATGGAAGCAGAATAGATGCTTTTCTATCAGGGACATGTAAACCTTTCAATTTCCTAATTATATTTGCTTTTCTGATTATATGCTTTAATTTTTCATTATTACACAGTCATAAAACTAAGCGTGGAATAAACTTTAATTCCACACCAATCTTTTCTGCTGCCAATAAGCTTTGTAAAATGAGCTTTTATGTATAACTGGGAAAATCAATTATTGGCAAAACTAAGGTGTTTTATGACTTTCAGCCAAACCAAGACAGTGGACTATGCATACAATACAACACAGAAACACGGCAGAGATTCTTGAGCAAGCCTTTATGTCTACACAGCACATCCAAAAGGCAACATAGCTACTTCAGCATGGCTTTGCACATTTTCTGTAGTGTTCTGTAAGATGTATAGGAAGGCTCAGGCAGCTGTCCAAGTGCTACAGAAAAGGTATTCAAAGTGTTTCTGATTCCCTTTTATGTACAGGAAAACAAAAAAAGCCTAATATTAATGTAAGTAAAGCATGAAGATACCACATCCCAACCCACTGCCAAAGCACAGTAATTGTCCCATGGGGGAATTCTTTCCCCAGACTTGCAGTATTAGGATATTCCTGCTATTCTGCCAATTCAAAGCACCTACCCCAGCTCTATGAGCCTGGCATGACTGTACTGTGAGAACGCAGTTCAACCACAACAGCTTTGGATATCAGTGCTAACTGGTTTATACTCTAGACAAGAGCCCCAGCTCTGAGAACAACCACCAAAGAAACTCAAGAGAATATCCCTGTACATTAGAATAATGAACAACTCAGTTAGCAGCAGTAATTATTGTCTTGTTCACAAAATAAGAGTCTCCCAGAGAGAAAACCAGATTAAGTGGAGCTAGATAGATGCTTCTAGACACTGGGCTATTAAAATTAAAGTTAACACAGGTATTCTTAAATATAAACTGCAATCTGCAGCACAAAATAGCTTCAGATGCCCCAAAGATGCTGTTTCACTAGAAATAGGCAGCTCCAATAACTACAATGTGGAATGTTGGTTAACACAAAAGAACAGCAGAGGCAACCCTCACTCATTTCCTTGAAGGAGAATCATGCATTGTAAAAACACCTGTGTCAGGCAACAAGTGCAGGTGTTAAGCACTGGCACTGAGTTCATTTTAAACTCCAAAATCATGGCAAAAAGGTTGGGAAACTAACACATAAAGGACAAGAGGACAAGCATCAATTACTGGTTGCAGGTTTGTGAAGAACTTTGTTGAACATAAGATCATAATCTTAACTGAACGAGCCTTAGGGTGAAAATTGCCCCAATGATATCTACAGCTCATGTAAGTACACCAACAAAATTGAAATGAGAAAAATCAGAAGATCTAAAAAAGTCACAAAAACCGCAATAGTATTAAAATTCAAACGGTGGCTTCTGTTGGAATGGAAGTGTTTTTTCATCTATAAGTATTCACTAAATCTTGCAGGGAAACTGAAGAATTTAAATAACTTGTCAGTTTTGAGAAGTTGAAAGGACAACAGCTGATTATCTCCAGTTACCCTTTTGCTTCTAACCACACTTTCATGGCATATTTTATGGCATATTTATGAATTTATGACATAATGTAAAAATGGATGTAAGTCTATAGTAAGTAACACATGGCAGTCAAACCTCTTCATTTTCTTAGTGCAATGTACAGATACAAGTTCACTCACAGAGGCAAAAATATTCTAGATTTGTGCCTGATGATGCTACATCTTCCTCTTAGAAATATCTAATAAAAGTTTGAACCATACAGAGTAAATCTGGACAAGCAGAATATCATTGTCATATTTCTAAATAGTGGCTGTTATGAACATTTTTCATGACACTTTTCTTCTGCTGAGTATCCTTGAATTCTCTGATTGGATTTGCTAGATTTCTGTGAATGTCACTGAATAAATCAGAACACCAGGCCACAGTCTCTGAATTTTTGCCACAAAATTAACTGCCAATAATGAGTAGCAGATACTGCTTTGTAGTAAAATAGACAGATGGTTAGTTAATCTTAGGCCTTGGCAAAAACCAAAAGGGAATACGACTAAATAATAAAATAAATTAACACATCAAATCCAGCCTTAGTTTGGATATGAAAATTAAACCCTATCCATGTTATTCTTGTCCAAATATCATGAGCTTATTACACCAAATAAAATTTCCCCAGGAAGAATTCTCTCAAGACAGAATCAAACTGCTTACATTATTCCAGTAATTGCTAAGTAGTATTGATAAAAATATTGGAAAATATGGAGACACTTTAAAGTGTCTCCCTTTTAAATTGCCTTTCAAATTGTGAGTGTTCTCTAACAATTTTGGCATGCTATTAACTATGAAATTAGACTTCATTTCTAAGAAGATCTGAGAAAAAAGGGATCTGTGATATTAAATACACAATATATGTAAAAACTGAAAACAAAGTAGTGTTTTCCTGCTTTTTCAATTAATGGATATGTTGATAAAAAATATTGAGAAAAATTAAAATGGAAAATTTTTTTCCAAGTGCTCTGAAACTGAAGTGTGACCATCCAGATTGTTTATACCTCTCATCTCTACTGCAAAATTGCAGACACCTATGTAAACACACTTTTTTACATAAGGTTTTTATGGGATTAGCCTGTCAGATTTAGTTTTCTTAAGAATTCAAAATTCCATTTGTGATTTTTTTTTTTTACTCAAGGTTAATGAAACAATAAAAGCCCTTACTGTGAATGCAGTTGTGTCAATACAATGTAGAAGATGCCTTTGTGAGAGTATGGTTTCCTCTTTTGTATGTCAGGAGTAACGATTTCAAGATAAATATTTATTTTAAAAGGACTACGCACTTGTACCTCAGATATTATATTCCTATTTGTAGCAATTACAAATACATACGTAAGAATCTATAAATCCATAAACCAATACAAAGTTAAATGTATTCTCTACTTCTTCCAATGGTTATGTTCCAAGACAAAAATAAGATTATAAAACTATAATTTCAATAATTTTAAGAGTCTCAAATGAGAAAAATAAAATGAGGAAAATTGATGCGAATGACACAAGCAAAGAAGGAATCTCTTAGGAATAACCAGAGAGAAGGAAATATTTGATGTTATATTTTGCAGAAAGCTTTTCAGGAAAATCAGTCTTACAGAAACTGGGACAGCTGAATGCGCAGTCAGGTAGGCAAATGGAGATAAACACAAAGAAATGAATGAAACATGCACACACAAAAACCCCAAAGCTATAACATCCACAAAAAAAATATCCCAACAAATCACCATGGGAGGTCCCATACAAAGCTTTTCATTTGAGGACAAAAAAAAGTCTGTAGTCAACCAATAGCAGAGAAAAATGTCAAGAGAAAAAGAGTCATAGAGTTTTACATCAGTCAAGGTTTTTGGGGACAATAGGTTGGTTTTTAAAACAGAAATTAAATGCAAAGTATAGGGACAATCCCGTCTATCAACCAGGAAGAAACCTGACATCAGGAAGAAACCAAGATTTTAACACAACAAAAAAATTATAGATTAACAATTAGAATTTTTCATTTGCATATCAAATATTTCACTTGGTATATCTGGAATAAAGATTTGAGGTTAAAAACTTTTGTAAGAAATAAAGAAACTCCCTTGAACATTAATGGAAAAAACATTATGCATTTCATTGACTAATTTAAGTGCTAATGAGACCAGAAGTAATGGCAAAGTCCTCATATGATTATTAAAATATGCTGGATAAATTCTAATGCCAGATGGTATAGATTATTCCTCAGGAAGCTAGACAGACAAGGGAAAGCGTAATCCTAGCCAGTATTTTTCAAGAGTGTATATGAAGGCATTGGTCAGGATGATAGAAGAAATCTGCCTTCCACAAGGATTTTTTAGGAATATCATTTGTCTCAAAGTATACAATAGAATAATATGAAGAAAAAATGAATGTGGAAAGAATTATTACAAAAGGTGTCCAGAACTTCCATCTTCACTCTCACTGGTGATGCAGATAGATTCCTGGTTAGAATTTAGTCATCACTGATTTTCCATAAATTGTTGGGAGATCTGTATTCCAGGTGGATTCACAAGAGGGAAAAGAAACCCCAAACCCAAGAACACACATTATTCAAAGTACATTACTTTCTTCCTAGTTTAAAAGTGTGCACGTTCTTAGTTTGTCAATCTGTAGATTGAAACCAGCATCTGATTTGAACTAGACCCCTCCCAAACCTAGAGATTCAATCCCCAGTTTTGCTGTGGGCTATTTCTTGATTAGTGGAAACTCCCTCTCCTCTATTTCTGAACCACACTGGATCTTTACTCTGCAAATGCAGACAGATAAAACCACACAGCATCAGCAACAAAACTAATTCTTGACATTTTCATTGTTCTGGCTGGAAAAGGCCAAGCAAGTTCTAGAGATCTTCTATCCAGTCCATCTGACCAACCCTTTTTAGGACTAACAGTACATGGCACTACTGTTCAACCAATTTTGGTTGAAATACTGAAGATTAGTTACTTAAGTAATAAAGACCTACAGAAAACACTAAAAGTGTAAGGATATAACAGAGATAACAAATGAATCCAAAAAGCTGCCACAAAAATTAAGAGCTTCATGTCAGCAGAACACAACTTCTCAGATACCCAGGAAGCAGAATGGATATTAATCTTGCTAAATTTATTGCAGTGTTGACACTTAAAAATTGACCCAGACTATGCATGGTCATTAGCAAGTTCTACAATTGCCCAACGTATTTATGTTTCGTTATGAATAAACATTATTAGCCAGCCTGTATTTCTAAAGAAAAATTTGATCCTGCTTAAAAATCAAAATTGAATCCAACCAAAATGCACTTTATGTGCCATTCTCACAGTTAGGAAAAAAATTGCTATTACAGAAATGTGCCCCTTCTGACCAGGGTTTGAATCAGGGCAGCAACGATTCAGTGATCTCATCTTTGTCTCAGATGATTTTGGATTTGAAACCAGGAGAAAATCAGCTGGTCAAATAAGAAATTCAAAAGCAGAGGAAGGAATGTATCTTACAGAGCCTTGATCTAGAAAGACCTGGACTGAAGTCTCAATCTCAAGTTCAAAAATGGAAGCAGAGCATCTAAAACAAAATCTGAATTTGAGATTATTCTACAACAATCTGAATGTTCAGAGCATATTCAGCAGTAGATTAGAGCGTGACCAGACTTTCTTACAGGATGTAAAAAAATGGAGCTTGTCAGAAGGAAAGAGGAGAAAGGTGGGCAACAGTCAGTTCAGGAGAGCAGCCTTTGTACCAGTACAGTAGGAATAGCATTTCAGAGGCACGCTGAGAGCAAGGAGAATCCAGGAACATACAGTTCTCAGCAGTCACTTGGATAATTGTCCAGCCATAGTTAAGAGAAGCTTTGTGTGTTGGTTTTCTGAATTTGAGGAAAAGCATGCTGGCAAAGAGAATACTGGAAGTTAAATTTCTACCTGAACAAATTCACACAAAACCCATATAATCTCTGTCCTTTCCTACTATCAAGGAAAACTGGGCACAGACAGGCTTTAAAGTGATGAAAATATTTAACTGTGCACACTTTCTTAAATTCTTACTCTCTTCCTACATATTTAAAATTCAACCAGTGGCTGCTTTAGTAGTGTGTTTGTCATATCATGTTGCCATCCAGTCAGATTTGCATATCAAGCAATGAGGTGGAGTAGTTTAATCACTTGTTCTGGCATGCAAGAGATTAATATTAATTACAGTCTTCCAAGTATCATTTAGCTTCTCAGCTTTCCTAGTGCTGATTACTTTGTAGCACTTCTGTGCAAGGAGCTTGTTTTACATTTATTTACAGTACATGAAACCCTGGAAACATGTCTTTTGTGTTTTGAATCAGAAGCCATATGATATATGGGATGCAAAAAACAAAGTTGGAATCTATTTACCACTAAAATATGCCCTTTAATATAGTCTTAGTATAGGCATATATTATTTAAAGTCTCTGCACAGAACAACATGCAAGTCTAGAATTAACAAGCAGTTAATTAAAGTGCCAAAGTATATCCATCTTAGAGACAGAAGACTAAATATCCTAAATTAACTCAAGATTTATAAGCACTTCTTTGTCATTACCCTTTCACAGCCTGAAGACACAAGGTAATGCCTGGCTCTGCAAATTGGGTAGAGTATACCAATCTCTCTTCCTAAGTGACTAGTCTATCAGGGACTGAGAAAAAATAATCAGACAAAACCAGCACTTTCAGCTTCTCCAAAACCAGTGCACAAATAATGTTTAGTCTGTTTAAACAGACACAGCAACAGAATACTAACTTCAGAGAGATTCCTTTCAGAGCAGTGGCATTTCTACCATTCATTTCCTAGGGAGTCAGAAACCATAACAATTAGCAAGAAAAAAAGAAAAATTAAGAGCTATTCTCAGATGTTGATCTAGAGTCTATTCTATCATCAGACAGCCAGCAAAAAAAACGCCTCCTCACCTGCATTTGGACTCGTCCAGAAACACTTATATTCTGATAATCCACATGCCCTGGAAGTGAGTCCCTGTTAGAATATCATAGGAAAATATCTGTATAGAACAAGGTACAACTTTCAGGTTTAATGCTTTTAGGGAAGACATACTTTTTTTGTTCTCTATGAAGATATCAACCGAACAAAGATCACATGAATTTAATCCAAATCAACAAAAACATAGTCGTTTTCTGATAATGGAAAAAATAAATTCTAAAAAAATATTTTGGAAAGGAGGAAGAAAATTAAATGCATTAGGGAAGTTAGATGCATTAGGGAAAAACTCATGGGAGGATAAGAAGAGAGAAAGTGAATAAAACTGTGAAATCAAGTTCATTTTATTTTGAGAAGAATGTGCTACATAAAACATTCATATATCATAGCTGAAGGAAGGAACTTCTCTGTATCATGCAGGTTTAGTCAATACAGAACTAAAATACCAAATCCCATATAATGAAGTCTAAGCAATCATTTTAGGAGAACAGTTTCTAGCATTAGATTAAAAAAATCCAGAATACAGAGTAACAAATAAAATTCAATGAGAAAAAGGATTATGCCATAAATAAAAGACTAAAGAACTTGCCCTTTATACAGCTGAAATGTCAGCAGGGTAAAAAAAAAAGAGAAAAAAGCAATGTAATAGATGGGGGACTATACACCAAATCTGGAGATATTGATGAGGTCAGCATATCACTTCTTGAGACACTGCAGGGTGCAGAACTGGGACCTGATGTAATAAAGGAAACAGTTCTCTACTGCAGAGTGAGTAAGAAGGCAGAGGAAGCATTACCAGTATCATAATTTTAGGTTAGCAAAAGAAAATTGAAATGACACAGCAAAACAGAAAGGGAAAATGAAGTCTCCACCACTGATATCAACAAGGTTTAAGTTGCAGTAAGGTACAACATCAGGAAAAGCCTCGAAGTACAGAAAGGTAAGGAATAGAATATATACAGTTTGTAGAATCTCTTACACTGAAGTTTTTTATGGGTAGATTCATTACTGATAGACATTTTTAGCACATTTGATGATGGACTGGAGTGGAAGTTCATGTCATCTTAAAATCTCAGAACTCTATTTCTGTCTAATTCCACAATCATTAATATCAGAATAAATAATTCTATACTGAAAACTAAGCAGATACTTCAAGTCAAGAGTACCAAATTTTAAAAGTCTCTACTATTTACAGATATATCACAGAATATCCTATGGCCCTGCCCAGGACCCTTCCCAAGAGTCACACCAGATGCCTGAGGGTATCATCCAAAGGCCTCTTTAACTCTGTCAGTCTTGGTGCTGTGACCACTTCCCCAGGGAGACTGTCCCAGCACCCAACCATGCTCTGGGTGAAGAACCTTTTTCTAATACCAGCCTAAACTTCCACTGTCAACAGGTATATAAGCATTTGCGTGTATATATAAAAAAATATAAAAATACATATATATATATATATGTATAAATGTATAAATACATATATATATTTGAAAGCTACATGGAAATAAGAGGGACCCTAAGCAGGGTTCTTTGTCAAACTCACTGGTTTCCTGTAAGATTCCAGATAACTTTTCTGAACTAAAGTGTTTATGCAGAGGATTAAACATTGTTAAATTTTCTTTTTTTATTAAATTACAGTGTCGACCTGTTACAGGAAGTTCTCTTCTTTGTTGTTCACCAATCACCAGTATCAGCAGAGAAAAACTGATGAAACAATACATGACAGCCAAAAAAAAAAAGTCATAAACACTTGTGTAAATTTTCACATGCTCTTTTCTTCAACAATGCACATAGAAATAAAAATGCTCTTTTACAGTTGTAACATATTAGAACACGCATTTGTTGAGACGGCATGTTAAAAAGGCAGCTTATGAATTATTTAGACTGTTTGAAGCCATAAAAAAAAATCCATTTGATTAAATTTCTTAATCAATATAAAAGAAATAATGCAACTGCCAGCAACACCTAGCTCAATAATGTTTAAAATAGTCTCTAAAGGACTTCCATTGAGCACATGAACTGCAGATGTTCCATCAGTGTGAGTTATAGCTACAAGGAGAGCATTAAATTCCCTAAGGCATATCTTAATTGTTTGATGTAAAAGGAGCCCCAAACATCTATCTTAAGTGTATGGGTGTGCCAGTCTGGTATGTGTCCTCACCTGGAATGTCAGCTTTGCCACCTGTATAATCCCACCCTTACTGTGAGTTTCTCACCTCTGCATAATGTTGCCTTTAGCTTTGGCAAAGCAGAAGGTGGCAGCTCTGTCCATCTGCCATCACAGAGTCCATCCAGCTCACAGTTAACTGAGCAATCATAGCTGTGCTTTGAACAGTAGATGAGAATGGAAGGGGATGTTTCTGAAATGCAGGTCTCTCTTACTCTAATCACTGCCACCGAGACTTAACATTTGAGACAAGAGAGGTCTGGAAAGGTACTCTTACCAAGCTAACTTCTTCCCTTCTAGCCAGTGCAAGAACAACTCAAAAACATTGAGGCTAGTTTTTGCCATCTTGCTTTAAATTCATTTTCATCCATTGCAGTTATCTTTCCCAGAGGACAATCTATAGTGATTGATTGTGTATCTACACCTGTCATACAGACTGACCTCACAAAACAACCATCCCCTATTCTACAACAGAAGTCAGATTTGAGTTTTCAGAGTGCAATCATTGATGACTGGTGTCTAAAAAGTCAAGCTTTAATAAAACAATGTCTCAGACAACTCTTCTTCCTCTAAAACCAGCAGTATAAATATTTAGAAAACTTAGTGGGTGTTCTGAATGCAGCAGAACACTGTGGGAAGAGAAAGATTGAGAGAGAAACTGGTAAAGATGATTAATATAAGTTTATGAAATAAATAATGCCTAAGGGTTAGCTGCTGCAAAGATAAATTGCCCCTAGAGGGGACAGACTCTAGTTATGGAGAAATGAGCTATCACTTTTGGATAGCTTAATTTATAAAAGAAACAAACTTCTGAGTCTAGAATTATTTATAGAGAGATATTACAAGAAATATGTCTAAGCTGTTAATAATCATGAAAGAGAACAAGGAGTTGTAACGGTCAGTTATCTATCAAGAGATTAAGTGGGATAAAACGTGTCTTTTTTTTTTTTTTTAAATCAGCAGACTGTCACACACTAGTAATATAAAAAGAATTTCAAAGGTTGGAATATTTATTCTCTTAGAACTGGTCAGATTATCATATTCATTGCTGATGGCAGTATGTCATTTTTGAAAGTGCAGTGCAGTATGCAGCAGAACAATGTCAATGAGATCTGTGAAAATTACCTGAAATGCACGTTATTAAAGGATGTTGATAATAATAAGATACTCCCCTAGTCAAAGTAAAACCTGAAAGCAATATGCTGTGGAACAGGCACAATCCTTTTAAGTCAGTAAAGTATACCTCAGTAAAAGGTGCCCTTTGCTCTTCAACACGAAACAAATCTCCCAGACACGGAGGAGAGGCAGTGCACTTAGCAAGGCCAAGAACCTCTCACAGACCAAAACACAGTTGGCTCTATTTTCTTCCACATGAGAAACAAAGCCTAAGGTAACAAAGACACCTTGTCCAGACCGCAGTACAGCCGCAAAAGCCCTTGGCTCTTTCTCCTCAACACATCCAAAGTGGAATAGCACTCTGACAGTGAGATGATGCCATCTTTGTATTGCATATTTCATGGTGCAGGTTGCACAGATGCCCATGAACAGAGTGTTTGTTACAAGAAAACATAATTATCAAGGCCTTGAGATAGGGTAATGCTTTTTTGGGGAATCCAGCCTCTCAAGCAGGATGGCCAAGAGCTGTCTGGATGGTGACAGGGGTCACCATTGCAGTGGTCCAGTTGGATCAGGAGAAACTCCCTGAGCCTTCCAGCACATCAGTTATTCTGGCCATGTGAGTAAAATGTATCTGTCATGAAGGGTGATCTGGTCTAAGAAGCTCACAAACAACAATTCCTACTAAACTCCCCAGAGCACGTCATCAGCCATCACAACTTTCCTTCCCTGCTCCTCAATTCCCTCCCTCTCATGGAGCTCAAATCCCAAGAGAAACAGGGATATATTTCCTCCAGGAAATCAGACATTTCCTCCTTCTCTCCCTCTGACTGGCCAAGGCTGAGATGGGCAGGGTGGGGGAGGCCCTGGGGGGCTGCTCAGGGCTGTGTTGCTGCAGGGCAGCAGGGGAACTTGCTCAGCCACCTTTCCTTATGAAAGCCATCCTGTGAATAAATGGATGGATTCAGTTCCTTAGTCTGCTGCATTTTGGAGCATTTAATTTCTTAATACATTAAAAATAAAATAATGAGTAGCTGACAAGTTGTTTTAGCATAATTGCCTAAGGTTACTACCGTTCTGTCTACCAAAATTAGGGAAGAGTGTAATCATTGTTGCAGGAAAAAATAGCCAAATTGCAGAAAGCTGGCGATAGCAAGTCAGTTCATGATAAAAATATTAAACTTGAATTATTTTGTAATACTCTTTACCCAACATTCATGATTATTTCAATACATAATGTACCAGTATCTGTCCATATGAAAATCTAAAGATTGAAAACACAATACAGGAGCACAGATGTCACTGTAAAGGACTTCACTGACCTTTAAGTAATAAAAGCATAGCCTTTTACTTTAATAGACTCTGCATTATTATAATTCTGTCCCGGTTAACCACAAAATGTGAGTTATTACATACTTTAACCAGGTCAGCTGTGTTAGGATGAGGATTTTAAAACAACCAGAAAGAACTTCGGTAGATTACACAAATCACATTCAGGATTTGATACATCTGAACAGCAAAAATAATTATTGAGTCCTTGTAAAGAACTTGTGAATGCAAAGTGTGAATGCAATGATTATATTAAAGTCAAAGAATAGAAAAAGATTTGAGGATTATTTTTTGAGCTCCTTGCAGTAAATTTTCTTTTCACTTTGGAGGCAAGATGACTAGATTAAGACACATCACAGATAAAATACCTTGCCAGGCAGGCAGCCTCCAACCAGTCATCTCTGCATAGCACACTCTTACTGTGTTAAAAAGCAGTTGCAAATACACATGCTAAGGCAATCACAATCTTCAGCATATTAATATGCTTTGTGTGCTGCAATAGGAAGGCAAAAGTTCAACTCTCAGTCAGATCAAACAGATTCTTGTTATTTACAGTTCCTGGTGTTACCATTTGCCACACCAAACAGCCCTACTGGAAGTAGCCCTCCCAGTGATTAGAAAATTGAAGTAACTTTATCTTGTATCCCACCACACCATGGCTTGCATTAATGGTTTGCTTAGGCTACCCTGCTGTGCTGCACCACAACCCAGCACCACCTCTGTCACCTCTGCCAAACTGCTGCAACAGAGTGCTGAGAAACACCCTTATTAACTGGTGCAGGAAGAAAGAAGAGAAAAATTATATTCTCATACAGAACAAATCCATACAGCACATATCTTTGCTTCTGGAAGGTAAGCACCACCATGGTATCATGGATGAGAGAATCCTTTTAATGTGAGTGTAATAAAGCTAAGCAATAAAACAGGATTTGGCACTTTGCTTTTCTGAATAACCTATATTTCCTATTAAATCAACACAACTAGTGAATGTACAGGTTACAGAGATAGATGATTAGGAGCATTTCAGCCTGGGGCCAGTAAACTGTGAACTATTATATTAAAGATGAGGTGAGAAATAGTGTTCATATAAGTGGTAGTTTGAGAGGCTTGAATACTGTTGCAAATTCTGGTTGTGATGTACCTAAATTGTTGTCATGATAATCACCACAGCAAAATAATCCAGTGTTTGCAACAATACCTCCTAGATGAGAGGTAGTTTGTTCATCATGGATTTGAGCTGGATACCCTTTAATGCAGAGCCTGAAAGCAGGAGTACTGAAATTGTTCCACCACAAAATCAATGAAAAAGATATGTTTGTTAAGTATATGTTAAGTCAGCTGTTTCTGTAGAGTCAAAAGCAGATTTCAGTAAACTTTCATATCATAGTTGAAAAATCAAAACTGTGCAGCAAAACTAGTAGACAAAAGTGTCATAAATTACAGATTAAACTACCTGTCTGACAAAAAAAATCCAATAATAAACAATCATCTACAGTAAGCACTTCCTACTGAAATGTTATCTATTATCTCTGTAATTTTACAGTCTGAAAATGCATCTTATCTACCTACAGTATTTCAATATTCTTTTCAATAATCTTTTTAAAGTGCCAAAAAGGAAACAAGGCAGTCACAAAGTGCAGTAAATTTGAATTAATGAGCAGTAGAGTGTAGAATGTCTTTCATGCTGCATAAAGCTACCCTTTCAGAAGCCATCCCATATCACAACACATTGTACATGGCCACAGAAAATTTTGTTGCCCATAAGATTTTTACTTACATTACTTGCCACACACATTCTGTCCTTAGAGTAACACACATTCTGTCCTTGGACTATGAAACACAGTAAAACAAGAAAAATGTCTGAAAAGTAGCAGATTAGAAATGCTGTACATATGGTCCTAAAATTAATATATTTTTTTAATCTAGGTAAAGCCCTGCTGTAGATGTCACTTGCTTTCCAATTCAACCACTCATACTTCAAATGTTTGCCCAGGATATTATCCCACTTTTTATTCCTATAATATCTTTTCTTTTTTACTAGACAGGTACAATAATTCAACTGCATTCTGCAGTATGCAGCAGTGAATTCTGTAGAATTAAGCCACAAAGACCAGGGGTCATTGCTTCACCATATCTCTTGCCTCATTGCTTCACTCCATATCTCCATCTTTGTCTTCAGACACTCTTCACATCATACTTATGTTTCATTAAACCCATTCTGGACTCACAAACGCTCTTGAAGGTAAAATCAGAAGTATGTTAATGTTTTCCTCATTGTGGCACCTTTACCCTTAGAAGGAATTCATCACTAAAATCAATGAAAATGTATTAGAAAAATTATCCTTCATTAAAAGATCACTGTAAGGGATCCAAAAATGAAGGTACAAAGACAATACTGAAAAACTATCTGTTAGAAAGCTTATTATATCAGTATACCAATACCAATATACAGTTTCTTTTTCTCTCCACTCCTTTCTTATCTGTTATCTCTCATCTTTTACTTCAAACAAACTCTTAGGGACAGAACTTCTTGTTTATGCAGTAGAGAATCTAGAAAAGGAGAACCCTGTTCACCAATACTGACACATAAGTATAATCATCAGATGACCAGGGAACATTTTCCTGACATGAACATGTAAGATGGGTGTCCCAAGCAATCCCCACTTCAGCAAAGCAATTACTAAGAAACAAAAATCTTCTGGTTCATACTGATCACTGACCCACAATGGAAAGAAAAAAAGAAGGGCTTGCAACTTATTTTCCTCATCATCAGGTCACACAAAGTGGACACAGAACAGTCTTGCACAAAAAATTTAAAACTGGATTTATTACGGGACAAGGAATTTGATCACTGACGAATTTAAGGAAATTATTGAAGAGAATCACACATATGCTCCCCAAATATATTAAAAAAAACACCAAAAAACCTCCGCAAAAAAAAAAAAAAACCAAAAAAAACCAAAACAAAAAAAAAACAAAAACCAAAAAACCCAAACCATAAAAAGCTTAACAATAAGACTAGATTAATTTTTTGACATTACAGCCATGAAAGTTATTTATGACTTCCAGTTTCTTAAATAATAATTCTTCTCTGATAATAAAACCCAACTGTCATTGAGAAAGGCTGTGGTATTTTCACTAACAAAGGTGGTGTATAACAGGCAATTATTACTACAGTGACAAGACTTAATATATATTACAAGAGAAGTTCAAACATTTAATGAAATGTCAAGTTTCGATATCTGTCTTCCCAAAAAGAATGTTAATGCCATCACATCTAGAAAAAAATTAAACTGCCTGGGAAGTCCCTCATTTACTTCATTTGGTAGACTGAGAAATCCATCAGCACAGCATGCCAGCATCATAGAAAATTAGTGCATCATCTATTAAAGTGAGAGACCACAATATGTTAAAATTTAATTAAATGGCTATGTTTCTAGTAAAACCACACAAAGAACTATTTTTTTATTTTGCTGTCACTGACAGGAAAAAACACAGACGTACATTTGAAAATACATAACAAAGCAACAAGCAACATATGTTGTCTCTAAATTAGCTTTTTTTTTCTCTCCAGCTTTGCTCTCTCTGACACAGAAATTCAAATAGCCAGATATGAACTCTCTTCTCCAGTCAACATTTTCTATGTGTTACTTTGGAATGGTCCCCACTTACTTAACTGCCTCTTATGTATGACTTCTATGGCATTCAGTTCCTCTTTAGACTGTAGCATTTATTAGGGTAGAGCTCAGGGCTTTAGAGTTCAATTCAGAGACCATATGCCTTTGTGCAACTAATCCCCGAATATCTTGAATATGAAAATAGAATTCATTCTGAAGAAATAATTCCGTCTCCAAAATCTTCTACTGTATTCTCTCACACAGAAAATATTGAATGTAGCAAGATTGCATTTGTGAAACTGAAAACAAAGAGCCGTGGAAAATAGGTTTCTTGTTTTATGAACTTAACAAATCCAACTGTGTTTTCATACACTGCAGGCCCTCACCATAGATGAATATTACACAAAAATGAAACTGAAATAGATTTCTACTCACACTTTGCTGTCAGTCACCTTCCAGCCTGGCTTGGTCATCTCTTTTCCTTTTACTCCCTAAATGGAATATGGAGGAAATTGTTAATTTTGTAACTGTGAAGTGTCATACAGCAGAACTGAGTCCAAATCAGGTTTCTATACTCCCCATTCTATGCTCAGGCATTTTTGCAACACCAAAGTCATAGGAGTTCAGTATTTAAAAATATCATTAGTTTACATCTGGTCTTATATATTCCAAAAGTTCCTGATTGAAAAGAAGGAAAATTTCCTCATATTCTAATTTGTTCATAGGAAAATGATTAATGCACATAGAAAACCTTTGAACTACCAATAAATTCATGAGCTTTTCCTAATGCAGGTCATCACTATGTAATGGCCATGACCTCCAGTTGCAAAATTAAATTCTTTCAATAGTTGCCATGATGGTGCCCTAAATGTCTAGAATGAATTTTTTAGTTGTCTCTTAAAGAAAATGAAGATGCTTTCATATAAAATGCTTTTCAATATTCCACTTGATGAGAATTCAAAATCCTGCTATAAATTACCCTTCATGTCTCCCTATCTTTCAAGCAATGTATTTTGAAAGATTACACCTTTCTTTAGCATGGTTGATATAACTAGAAACCCTTCAGGCATGATTCTTGACTCTTAACTAGAAAAAAATGCAGCTTGGTAACACTGAATGCATGTGTGAAAGATATATTAGTTAAGTACATGTTTTATTAGTAAATATTATGTGGCAGCATTAATTTTTTATGCACGGTAATTACAGAATTAATTTTTCTCTTCAACTGCTGATGTATCTCTCTAAATTAAATTAGAGAGAAGCCTCAGAAAATCTAAACTGTCACTACTTCATTGACTTTAGTAGGTCAATATTTAAATCCAGTACTTAAGTATCAGATCAGTTGGTCTGTTGTTCCCATTAGTGACAATTAATGATGTTTATGGGGACCATGTGAAAGATAACAAGAATTCCTCCTTTGCCCTATTGTCTCACCCAAATGGTGTTTGGCTTTGCTGAACAACATGATTTTTTAAACAAATATTATAGGAAAATACGTACATATGAAATTCCAACATTTTAAAAAAACAGCGTTATTATTTTATTTTTCTCCACAAATTTCAATTTAGTATGATTGAAAGGGAAAACAAATAATGTAAAATAAAATTACATAATAATATTAAAAAAAAACCACGGCTACCGACAATTTAAGGAAGAAATTACATAATTTCACTAATCCCCAATTAATCCACCACTAATATTAACATATTCCTAAGCTATATCAGGATTTAGAAAAAAAAAATCCTAAAACATTTTAGCCAGTTCTAGGCACCATATTAAAATACTATGAATTTCTAGTGAAAAACTATAATAAAGAGGGAAAAACCCCTGAAAACTGAACTTTGGCGTTACCAAAATAGTTGTAATTTAGAAATACGTGTCTGCCAAGAGCTTCATCTTTCAGAAATGTACATTAGTACTTCAGTTGTTTTAGCTTATTTGTGTTCTACACAAAAATACAATGTCAGAGAAGCAGAAGAGTCAGGGTTTCCCTATTTTTACTTTTAGATTCCACTCAACATTACAAATGTAGCAATGGCTGTTATACTCTACTGAGGGTCAGGCTTTTGGGTTTGCACATCAGGTGTAAGAGATATGATAAAAGGGATTGAAGATTTTAGTTACAGTAAGATATATTGCTTAGCCAAATATATATTATGCTGCAATAATATAAAAAATGTCCCAGAAGAACCTTTATATAACTACTCAAAAGACCACTAGCTCCTCATTGCAGCTGTCTTTCTAAAGGAAGGTCCTACATATATAGTCTTAAATAAAAATATAAACTTTTATTTCCTGTCAGAATCTTTTTCAGTTTGATTTTTAGTTTTAAAGGATAACCACCCACATTTTAAAATCCTAGATGAGGCCTCTCCTGTCCTCTTTGTATTTTGCTCAAGCAAAAGTCTGCTGATCTTATTCTGGTGCAGCTGTTAGTCTTTTAATCTATTTGCATATTTCTTCCTTTTAATTAAAAAAATGTGTCACGTCTTTAGAACATTTTCTAATCTTCATTACTTACTCATTCCAAAGTATATATGCATTTCATTTTCCAGAGTAAATACAAAATAAAATAAAATAAACAGCACTGGCAATTGCAAAATGGAAATTATGAAGCATATGATAATTAACATTCACCAAAATTGCGGGATGTGACATTCAAAAAGGAAGTTTCAAATGCCAACTACGTTATAATAAAAATCAAATGTAAGTATGGTTACTGGGAAAGCATACACCTCTTGGTTGGATATTGTAAATAAAATTATACTTCAGTAATGTTCCACCTATGGAATAATTCATGCATTTACCCTAAATTAGGTCACATTAAACACACAAAAGCTATTTATAAGTTAACTGCAGAGCTACAGTTTACTTATCTTTGGACACAGTAAAAGCTGCCTAGAAACTTGCTTTTCTGGTAGATCTAATAACAGCTAAAGGTCGTCAGACAGTGAAGTTCTTTGCCTTACTTACAGCCTTCTATCACCAGGATGGTCAATGATGCATTGATGGGAGCAGCTGAAATATTTTACATTGACTCAAAAGAGCTGTAGGTGTAGAAGCACCTCCTTCAAATTAAAATTTAAATGACTTTGGTCATTGGTACTAACTTCATTAGAAAAAGAAGGAAACAGGAGGGTGATTAAAAGTCTATGGAACAGCAGACTTAATTTTTACATATATCTTGTAAAGTGCTTTGACCTGTTACAGAAAGCTTAACAACATCCAAGTTAGAGTAATTACATGGCCTTTCCCTTAACTATGACAGTGTTCTAACATATTGTTTTCTTCATTGAATTTAATTTGAATAAAGCAAATTGGTTTTGTTAGAGGTACTGAAATAACAAAGACCATGGTGCATCCTTTCCATGTTTATTTGGTTGACTGCTGTGACATGATGAATAGAATGTAATTTCCAATTCAAGTATCAGGCAACTCCAGACTTTGTGACTGAGGAAAACAGAGAAAAAATGGTTACTTGCTTAACATGAATAAGGTAGGCATGAGTCTTCTAGGGAAGACACAGTGAGAAAGACATTATAGACTGAGTAGAACTATATGTGACTGATACAAAATATGGTCATAAAATTGTAAAAAACTATATTAATGTTAATAACAGAGCACCAGAATACATCAGGAACCATGCAAGCTTTTGCATTTCACACCCCCCCCACACACTGCTGAAGTATATCACAACTAGACTGAAAAAAGACATCCAGTAAAGAATTAAAAGGTCTATATACTGTGTAGTAGGAACTTCTACACTTAATGAAAAAAGTCATAAGTGAAAACAGAAGTAAAATGAATACCATTAGCACAGCATAAAGGTCTGACTTAGTTATTTTAAAAAACCACATTAAGAAAAAAAAAACAAACCAGGAAGAAGCAGCAATCTTACAAAACAAACAAACAATAAAACCAAAAGAAAACCCAGTTTCAAGGAGGACACCTTGAAAAATTGAATTCTGCAAAACACAAGAAATAATTTCAATGTCTTTTGTCATTAACTACAAAATTGCATATAACTTTTCTGGTCATATTTTGAGTGCTTGTACAGCACAAAAAAGTTAAAATTCTTGCAATTTTATTTCTCCTCTGTTGTAACAGCAGGTGATCAAACAATTGTAATGCACTAATTCCAGCTTCCCTAATGTTACTTACTGGAGATCACTAATGATACTACTTTTATCCTGGTAGCATAAGGGTAGCATAAAAATGGAAAAAAACCTATGCTACATGAAAGGCAATGTTTTGAGCCAGAGAGAAAACACCGCATGGAAAATTGTTTTGTTATGTGTCATCATCAAACAATTTCTAAAATATGTTAGAAGCTTCTCATGATTTAGAAATTATTTTTATAGACACTCATATACAGGCAGGCATTCCTACATTCTTGATACAATTGAATTTTCTAAATTTTCTGTTGGAAAACAGAAAAATAGCAGCTTGCCCTTACTTTACATCTCCCTTGAAATTACTAAAATAAAGTTTTAGGGCTTGTATAGACACCTGAAGAAAACAGACATATTATTAAGAATGTTCAGATCCCAGCAGTTCCCACTTTGCTGCAATGTTACAAATGTTTTTGAAAATTTTGATCATTCAAATTCCATATCTAGAGGCAATAGAAATACAGAATATGAAGTTCAACAAAGTTCTACTTGTAGGTTTTTTTCACATGTTAAGTAGAATAAAAAGAAAATTAAATAAAGCTTTGTTTTTTCATGGAATATTATATTTTTTTCTTGAATTAGTTTTGAAAACACCACAGCTACACAGTAATAATGAACCTTCACAAAATGATGCTCTGTGCAGGGAGAAAACTTTTTGTGGTCATAGCAACAGTAATTTATTCAGAGCCAGAACTATTTTTGTTCTTGGTTGCCCCTCCTCCCCTTTTTTCCCTTTTAACTTTGCCACTGGAAATGGCAAATGTTTTTCAGGTTCAGTGTCACCATTACAGGATGTTCAGATTCATGTACTTTTCTGATACTTCAGACTAGATTTATTGTCTTTTTTATGCTTCCATGAATATGTGTTCTAACTCAACAACAAAAAAAACAAAAAACCTTTGCAATTTAGAAATAGCATAACCAGGAAACGTGCAACATACAACTGTTTATTTATCATTAAAAAATTCTTAGAAACATTGTTTTCAACTGAGTGAAGTCATTATAGTCTGCAATTGATGTTTACAGTAGCTCATATTGCAGATGGTATCTTGGGATAGCCTTAATTTTTATATGAATAGATTTTAGGCTGATTGTTACTTCAACCTAATCTTCTGTCACTAAGTGTAAAATGCTGGACAATGTCATTAGTGCAATTAATTAAGCAGCTAATGCATTGTGAGGAGAATATTCAATTATATCACACTGGAATTGCATACACTGAAGTGTCATAACCAGGTCAGTTTGAAACACTTGTATCTATCATTACAACATCATTCAGTGCAACAGAGAGGCTGAACTAAATCATCCAATGACTATTCAGCCACTAATTTCCTATTTCAGCCTTGTCTGACATATATACATGAATATTATTTCTTGATTTCCTCCTTGAATATGAATCCTATGTGAAGACTTAGAAGCAAATGTGACACAATGGCTGGCTTAGAAAGGGAAATGTGGCTACATTTTAATGCAATCTTTACCAAGAAAGTCCTATTATGTAGAACTGAGAAATACAGCACAGTGGAAACCTTTACCCAATATTTCATACAGGTTTGAAGGCAAGTAGGTTAGTTGAATCTGTTCGTAAAAACTACAAGAAGTCAAAAATCACAGAATTTTTAAGCAGCACGAAGATCACAGTGGTTGAAGACATGCAAAGATTTATATACCTGTTGACTGGCAGGAATGTAGCTTGTAATCACCAGAGTAAACATTTCTGAACAGCATCCAGTAATTTAGCTGATTTAGCAATGACATTTAATCTTTTACAGTTTATTCTGTATTACAAAGTTGGTTTCTGCTATGTGTGTTACTTTCCCAGATTGCATGAGTAGAAATGGTACTTAAAAGTTTTCTTCCACTCCAAATGTTTTTCCAGTAGAAGCTGATATTATTTGTGATAAATGGACAGTATCAAGTAACTCCTCTGTGTGTTTATTTCAATACTTGACTTCTAACCATCCCTACTACCCACAATAAATATTCATGACCTCATATATGGCTATATTTTAATATTTTCTGATTAAAATTTCAGATTCAGTTTCAGACAGGTAAAAAATACTAATATCTAAAAAAAAAAAAAATTAGAAATATAAAGCCCTACCTCACAGACAAATAATTTGTCCACCATTTATCTCAATTAAAACAGAGTGGGTACCTACAGCTGTGTGAGTGGAAGAACAGTGCAATGACAGCTTTGCATTGTGCTGCTTCCAAGCTTTAGAAAGTAACATTTTTAACACCTTCGGGTGCTTGGTTTACTGAAAGGGAAAAAGGAATAAGCTGAGTTCAGTCAATGCAAAACTGATTCTTAATTATTTCCTCCCATAGTTGATGTTATATTTTACCTAGATAGTGCTCTAAACTGTGAAGTGGCAACTTTCAAATGCTTGACTCTTTTTAGAGCTCTTCAAATGCAAAACAACCTAACTGGATATTTAGCTCTCAGGAACACATGAAATTTTCCAGATAACATTTCATCGTCCCTAATTCTGTTTAAACAGCAGTCACTCCTAAATTCAATGGCTGTGAAATGTGCTCCTGATTTAAGGAGAGGTAACAATATTTCTGCAGTCCTGCAGAGAAAATGTAGCAGGTGTTGTTACCACCTTACCATGTGCTGGTTTTAGCAGGTCTAAGACATAGCAATATTTCCTACTTTCCCAGGCTTTTTCTAGAATACCACCAGACAAAGATTTTTACTTTTTTCTTTTTTTCTGTTTTTTTCTGTTTTTACTTTTTCTCTTACATTTCAATAATATGAAAAACTGAGATTACCCAATGTGCTGAATCTGGATTTACCCTCACAAACGTATACTGAAATGTGTCCAGCATATTTATCAACTTCCCCTGCATTTTATATGCAGATCAGAATACCATGTATTTATGGCAAGCAACTGTCACAATCAGGATTACTCGGAGATTCCTAATTAAAATGTCATCTCATGATTCCTATAGTTGCCATGGCAACTCAGGTTAAATAAAATAATCTGACTGATCCTATATCAGCATGCTTTGTTGTTTTTAATGTAGGTGTGTGATTGCAATCACTGTATTAGCAACTGTGCTTACTTTATTAGCATGATTTATTTCTTCTTGGGAATACACCTTAGGAATACATTTTAGGCTATTTATGTTCCATTCAGATAGAACTCATTAAATCCAGTCACTAAGGACAAATACTTTCATGCCATATGAAAAAAAAAAAAAAAAAAAAAAAAAGGTGTATTTTCAATATGATTCCAATATTCTGCCTCTTTCTGTCTCTTCCTGCATATTTGAACAGAACTGACTATCATGGCAAGCACTTAATATAAAAGTTGTGTTAAAAATTAATGGCAATTGCTATCTTTAAAAAATAGACCACATAAAAGTTGGAAGATTTATGACTTTGTGTGTTATCATGCCACTACACTGTGCTTTTTACACTGTGTGACAATTTAACAGTTCACTTCTATGGAACTGACTTAAAAATAGGGATAAAGTTGTCTAGATATCACACAATTTACTTCATTCATTATCCAGTGAAAAATTAATTGGCAGCTTCTGTGAATAATAGAGAGATATGCATTGACATGCAACTTAGTGATGGAGGAACAGTGCAGATGAAAATTCCTGCTTGATACTTAAGTAACATAATTAGCAGCTCACAGCAGGACACATGAACAACAAGGATGAAGCTGCACAGCAACACCCAAAAATAAAGCCTGAGCTGTTCATGTCATAGTGGCTTCTCCTGGATCCAAAGAAACTCTCCAGAGCTATTATAACCAAAAACACCATTACAGAAACTCTTAGACACGACATAAGTTACATTTTCTCCTACGCTCTCATCTGTGTTCCTTATTCTTCAACTCTGAAGGATCTTATAGGTTGTCCCAAAATACACACAGATATAAATAATGCAGATCACACAGTTACCAACCACCAAAACATAGAACACAGTATCCACAGGTGAGAAAACCTTGCCTGTGCTATAAACAGCTGTTGATATGTGCTAACATATTTGTCACTAAGGTAGCACCACACACAGTCAAAGCTGACACACAGTTATTTAGTTTATCACCATGGTGTTACTTATTGGTGATCAGTTAATTATGGGTCTCTTAGTTCGATTTTGCTGGTTGTCAAGGTTATTACTCTTCTGCTGGAGCAAAGTACAGATAACTGGAAAAGCTCACAAGGATTAGAACAGTGAAAGATCAAGCACAGAGAATTTAGAAATTTTTGCTTATAGAGATTTCTGCCTTTTTTTAAAGGGGACAGTTTAGCTTGTTGATAAATTTCTTAAGACAAAGAGTTACTTACTAAGAGAAATGGTTAATTTTTTCATTTCTCTCTCCCTCAAACACGTAGATATTTTTAAACCTCATCAATACCCAAAGTTCCATAGCAAGTTTCACCAGGTGAAACCAATGAAAACCTCCTTCACCTCCTGAGAATGATTGGAACTAGGGTTAATTCTTCCCAGATGAATGTGTTTTCATTGCTCAATTCTTCCCACACAGGGAGGGAAATCTCACTTATAGGATCCTATAAACAGGATTATATAGAATCATACACAGCAGGGTGCAATAAATATTCTTTACATTATGGTTTGGAACGGAGATGGTAAATATATGGTGCTGGGTGTAAGCTTGGTATCAGAACACCAAGGAAACAACAAAAGGAGAATCTAAAATTTGCACATACTTCCACAGAATTTTTGCTTACTCAAACACTTTCAAGACAGGTTTGTGTAGTAAATTAACACTTGTCAGCATATACTGTTTGTTCAGTATATTTGATCAAACATTTCCATCACTCAAATATCAATAAAATCTATGATTATTTACTCTGAGCTTCAAATTGAATTATTTCACAGCAAAGAGATCTGCAAATATTTCTATGAGAGAAGAGTAAGTTCTCTAGAAATGAGAAGCAAAGAATAAAATTTATTTTCTTCATCTATTTTAAGGGCAAGTAGAAACTTTAACTAAGTTGCAGGGGGGACTATTATTTTGCAAAATGTATGAGTAATTTTGTCAATCACGATCTGAACATTTATTCAAGCTCAAACAGAAAGAGTCAGAATGAAGATTTTACTTAAATACAGCTATATTTTTTCAAGTCAGGAACAAAGATGGTATAGCATCCCTTTTTTGCTGACATTTGTCATCTGCATGCTGTGATCAGGTAAGCTTAAAAATTCCAGTTGGGGTTGTTCACTTCCTGTCAAACATCTTAGAAAATATTATTATGCATAACACTTTTTACTTTTTGTATGTACAGGTCATTTTCTTGCTTGTTTTTGTGACAACTAGGGGTTGATAGCAGTCTGCCCTTCACATGGACTGATCTGGTGCTTACTCACTGCAGCCTGAATACAGGCAGTAAGGGGTGGGGGGAGCTTTTGCACCCTTTTCAGAAGTAAGCAGTGTATTGCAAACAGCGTATCATATATATAGCAAATTCTAATAACTGAGACTCCAACAAGAAAAAATTACATTTACTTCAAGAATGTATCCAAAGCAAAGTTTTCAGTGTATTACAGACTATGCTACTATTCAATTCACACAAGTAAGGTAATCACAATTTAAAATATCCTTTAAAGGTAGTAAACAAACATAGTATGTTACATTACTCACACTGAATGTTGCTTTACTAGACGAACTGACCAATTTCAGTGGAATATTTTCCGGAGTAGAATCAAATTTTAGCTCATGGCAAACAGTATTTAGCGAAAAAGAGAGTATTTTCTAAATGTCACTATATGTATTTTTAGATGTCTCTTAGCACTGATTAAATGGAATTACAAGTTATTAAGTCAAATGAGATTTCCCTGCTATTCCATTCATTTGCAGTGCTATCTTCTCTCTTCTCCATTCACCTACAGTCAATCCAAACTATATTTAAAACAGAAAAAAATGGCTGTTCTCTTATTATGTTTCTGAATTAAGCTTGGAGCATGAACACCCCATGTTCTGAAAAATTATTCTCATAAAAATGTCACAGTAACACAAATAATACTATAATTGAGAAGTTGTCACTTCTTCCCACTAACACAAAAGACAAGCACCATGCAGCAAATTTAGCTCAGTAGGAAGTACGTGCACCAGCTTTAAATAGCTAAATTAGAGAGTTCAGGAATTAAAATAATTTACTTAAGTTTTTGGTCCAACTAATCAGCTAGATTTTACATTCCACATCATTGTGTTGGCAATACCTAAGCAGACCAAAATGTAAATAGTATCTCTCTGCAAACACATTCTTTTGGTTTCTAAGAATTTTCAAGAAAAGGGTTTGTTGAAAGATGGATCCCTCTGTTCTGCTTAACCCATTGTTTTATGGTTAATTATTCCATCCATCAAAAATATGGATAGTAGACAAAAGTCAGCATAAAGGGATTACATACCCATATGATTCCTATGTCACCATGCAATCCATCAAGATCTGACCACTACATCAAATCCTTTAACTTCTTCCAGTGCTGCAGGAAGCAAAAAAAAAAAATAAAATGGATGCTATGCAGCATGTTCTGTACAGCTCATACCTTGGAATTCCTGAATAAGCTATTCTGCTGTGTTTGGAAAAAGAGGACAAAAAAAAATTAATAGAAAAAAATTCTAACCTAGAGAAACTGGGCTCTAGTAGGAGCTACAGACTTGCATTTGAGGGTGGAAGAAAATAAACTATGAAGTTTTATATTGTTGAAGACTGAAACTGGAAATTATAAGTATGAAATAAAATAATGAATAGATTTTCCTGTGTTGGGGAAGAAGAAAAGTAGACAACCAAAAAAGACCAGTTACTGGAAATTAGACCTACTTCTCCAATGCTGATTTTTGACATCCAACATGCATCTTCAGAGAAATGCAAACAGAAGTCAATTCATGCTCTTCTAAGATAAAGGGGAGCTTTGCCAATGAGATGAACTCCACAGCCAGTACAAAAATCAAATATTTACAAAGAAAGGCTTAAACTGTTCTGCCAGAGCCAGCTTCAGCAGGAGTAACCTAGCTGATGTTAATAGTGCTGGAACTGACAACTCAGGCAAACCCTAAGACATGAAACTGTATCACCTGTGTATGAGGATTTCAACATTTTCACTCTATCCTATTCAGCTGCTCCTATTTTTGTTCTGAGTAGTACCCCAATCTCTTTAACTGTGTGACTTCTTTTTTTTGTACAATAAATTAAAAGACAATTGTAACGTGCTTAGACCTTTTTTTCTTTGACAGAACAAAAAGAGCTTAGGAATCTGCCAACATCAGGTAAAACACTTTGTTCCTTAAATTGCCGTAGACAAACTGCTCACCAGACTTCTCATTCTGAATGTATTTTAAATTCTCACTGACAGGCAACTTAATCAATGTCACCATAAGAATGCTGTTCAGCATTCATCATTAAAAAAAATGAAAGGGAAGAAGACCAATATTGTCTTCATAGTTTCTTTAGTCACTGAAAGTCACTTTTCAGAGGCTATTAACAAGACTTCAGGCTTACTTTTTCACACTCTTTCTGATATATCGCTTGAAAATATTCAAGGAAAAGTATCCTTATAACCTAAAGCGAAGTTTGGATATACTTGGACACTGAATGAGCTGGTACAAAAGAAACTAGACTGGGTGCTGTTTTGGGTTTGTTTTTTATTGTGAGTAGCATTTGTTAGTCTAATATGAGAACACATCTATGATCAAGCCATGTGAGCAGACAGAACTAGGTATTTTGGCTTACTAGAGGGCAGCAGATGTCCTCTGATAGACATTGAATTATGTTTGAGATGGAGACAAACAGATATTGCAAATCAATGCTTACCTGATTTGTCAGACAATCTAAAGAAAGTGTAATCATTTTCACCATGTCTGATATGTAAATAAATGGCTATGTTAGGATTCTATGGGAGTCCTCTCTTAAAACTTTAATTTATTGAGAGTAGTTTTAGAAGCATTTTCTGAAGAAGTCCCACTTCTCAGTGTTGACCTCAACACATGAACAAGGAATCAACCAAGCAACACTACTGAAAAGATGATTGAATATATCAAATTACTCAGAAAATCAGAATTTACATTTGTAATTGAAGAGATGCAGGAATAGTATAGCTTTATAAAAGACAAGAGTCTTAACATGCTTGTAAGTTTTAAGATGCTGGGAAACACTACTTATGTAGCTGTCCTAAAAGCCTGGGCCACCCTCAGATACAACAGGTTGAAAGCACTGAAGAACTCCTTTCACCTGCATGTGAAAATCTCTGCATGAATGCGAGCTCAGTACCAGAAAAACACTGCATTATGGCAGAGCCCTGCCTCAGCACCTACTCATTAATAAACAACTGCCTTAGAAATGAGGTAAGTTGATGCTTTTCATTGCCTCCACTTTGCTTTTTTTTGAGGGTAGTAAATATAGGAAAGTTAGTTCCCTATACAGAATTCTTAAGTGTGTTGTGTTTTGTTAAAATCCTGCTCGCTTGGTCATCCCACCACATGCATAATTCACTCTCCAGACTCAGTTCTTACTTTGAGTTTAGAGTTCAAACTGAGTTACAGTGAGGAATTTCAGTTAGAAATTTATTTCTCTATAAAGTAGTTTAACTTCCATTGTTTAATTGAGGGTGTAGAGTAAATGTTAACAAATTCATTTAGTAAAGAGCAGACTACAACAAAGGAGACGGATTTGACAAGCCACTAGTCTTCCTACTAACATATATGGCTACTCTTAACACCCTTTTGTCACCAGTCTTTTATTTGAATCTCTTTTAGGTGAGAAATAAGTTGTCTGGATTTTTCAAACTAGATATGGTATATGATTTTCTTCTATAAACTCAATGGGTCCATTTCTGTAAAGGCTGTCATGTCTAGTTCACCATGAGAACTATGTTGACAGAAATTTTTCCTTCAACATTTAAGCCTGTTTTAAAAGGAGCAGTAATATTAACAAATGAGTTCTGTGAATCTATTTTATACAGTTCTCAAGCTATTTCAGTCTGCATGCCTAATGCAAAGGAGATGTAAGGCAGTGTATTTCACAGGAAGAGAAATAAGTAAAGAATTTGTTCTACACCACAGGCAGTGTCACTGTAGGCATGGCTGATGGTGAAAAAGTACATTTTTCTTGCTATTATTTCATGTTTGCTGGAATGTTTATGATTCTGTTTGCTTCTATAGTAACAGATAAATTTCATGGGTATCTTTTAACTTCCTAGGAGAGGTATCAATCCAGCTGTGTGCTCCTTGTTCCTTTTATAAGACCTTCAAACTAATACTAATGCTCCAACAACAGAGGGACAGAATTCCCCTCTCTGCTTAAACCTACATTACCATGCTATAGGCCACCAGAATACATAATTTGGTTTTCAGAAGACCCCTAAAATAAACAAAATCTTTTGTGATTGTTACTGCACTCTCAGACATTAATATACAAGAACTTTGGAAAAGGAAAACTCAGATTCATATTTCGTGGCTCATTTTAATCCAGTACAGTTTGCAGAAAACCAGTGCAAAGCTTATGATTATTTCTATTCTGGGCTGAATAGGCACTGCCATTTTTCCCTGTTGCAGTTGTTTCAACCTGTAGATAAGAACTGAGGATTCATTGCAACAAAAAGGGAGCATGTGAAGGTTTGTGAGGCCCCCAGAGTGATCTGCCTTAGGCATTCACCTGTAATTGGAAGGGGGTTGTGGACCTTTCTTCAATGTCCACAAGGGCAGATGTGAGTCTGCATTCCCTGACAATAAATAAATATGGTAAGAATGTGCAGTATTTCCTCCATAACAATAAGATTCATAGTCCTCAGTTCCTACCTACACCCCACACTTGAATTTTGCTATGCTAGTTCAATTCTCTTTTGTTATATATAACCTGAAATTCTCTTACAGAAAAAAAAAATCAAACTTTACATTCATAGAGAGCTGCTGAAATTTCTCAGCTGCTAGGTGCTTTTAAATATTCTCTTATTTCCATACTGCCCTGAAATGGAAAAGAAACAAAATTAATAATTCATTTTAAAATGACATCAGCTTGTTTGTAAAATGCAAATTTTCTTCTGACTCCAGGGAAGTGTTATGCACTTTTGGATTAATGTCAGTTCTTTACCTCTTCCTGACTCTGCCTTGACTTTGCTTCCCTTTGTCCTGTAACTACACCCACCTGTCAAAGTGCTGAGCTGCAGCTTTCTAATACCATCTCCTGCTTGTTTGAATTCTGCTATTTTCTATTTTCTTATGCTTTGTAATAGATCTTTGCAAAGAACAGTACTCCAGGCAATCTTACTACAGCAAAGGAAGCATTTTCTGACCAAGTTTACCACCTTCTTCATAATCACATTTATTCAGTTCCTAAGATAAGGTCTGGGAAACACAGTGAAGGATAAAGGGGCCATTGAGCAAAACACTGATAAGACAAGTATTCTCTTAAATAATTCCAGCATTTATGTCAGGTAGCTGAAGTCAATAAAAAGAACAAATCCTAAGTTATCACAATCTGTACAGGTTGTGGCTTAGTTGGGACAACTCTCAATTCTCTCCCTTTCTCTCCCCCTGCCCCAAGCAGAGACTTATTTAAAACTGACACTACTTCCCAGTGAACCAAAAGTTGTAAAATCAGGAAATTAACTGCATTTCATCATAGATGAAGTCTTAGAAATGACAAGAGGAATACCTAGAGGAGTGCAGCCACAGTTTGACACTTAGAAATTTCTGGACATTTTCCCTTTTCAGTCCAACATCACAGTGTAAATTAGGAGAGGGCTGACAACAACCATGAAATAACTTCTGGATTACTTTTGGGTTTCATTTAATTGATATTCTGCAATATAAATATTCTATTTTCAAAGGGCACTCTTAATTCTTATTTTTGTTTCTTTCAATATGATCCATTCCAGGGTAATATTCCAATACATAACCTGCAACCACCAGGGTGTTTCTAAAATACAGTGTGCTGCCAGATAGATGTGCTGGAACTTTTTCATTACACAAGGGCAGCAAAACACTTTATTCTGGCTAATTACAAATGTGCAGAGGCAGGCTATAGTGTTTGTAATCCTACACAATGCAGTATTATTTCATACAGAATGGACCTGTTTGAACATAATGTGGCTGTATCCAGCACATAATGGCATCATGTCACACACTCATTCTCTTGGATCTACTTTAGGCATTTTCAGTATTTCTCTACTGCTGAAATACAGCTTTTTATACCTTTGTCAAACGTTTTCCTGCAACTTTCCAATAAGTGTTTGGTGTGGTTCTGCAGTTTAAGAGACAAGAGCAGATGAGATAAAACCCTGGGGATAATTCAGCATGGCTTTGTATAGGTTTGGATTGCAAAATTAGATAGAGTTCTTGCTATTTGTATGATACTAACATTTTTCATTAAGTAGCCATCCAGCCTACGAAATCACTGCAAAAGTATATTTGTTGTATAGCATTCTATTATTTAAACATTTCTGATTATCTAGGAAAAAGCTACTGTTATTGGCTACAAAAAGGTATAGCTTTTTACAGAGGAGCGTACAAGAAGAAAACAGTTGAGGATTATACATAAACTTGCAAATAAAAAGAACAGATACTATCATTTTAAGACACGAAAGAAATATTTCAGTAAAGAACTCTATCACTGGCATTTGACAGATGTCTGTTTTGGGATCTAGTGTTGCACATATTTTCGTGTGAGTGGAGTCCAAACTTCTTTCTCACCTTCAGGACACTATTTTAAATAGGCAGTTTAATTACTGCCTGCATTCGCTAGTTTTCTGCAGGGTACATTCACTCTGCAGTTGGTTTAGGAATACTGAGCCTTTGGCAAAGAGCAAGCATAAAATTTTCTTTGGAATCTTGCCCCTGGAAAGTATTTCCAGATACCTGAAGCAGACAACTGACGGCTTTATCAGAAGTTGGGGATTTGCCATGATCTAAGTATCGAAATTACTGAACCTGTCAGTAAAATGCAGGCCCTTTCTGATGGGTAATAACAAATGGCAGCACAGAAATTAAGCCAAGCACTCATTGCTTTTGAAGGTACATTCTTCAAGAAATGTCAATATGTTAAATTTGTCAAGAGTGTTAGAGGAGACCTTTGAAGAAGCTACTAAGCTGTGCTTTACATCCATTGTTGGCTTTCCTCTCTTGTGAAAGGAAATATTTTTGCATTCATTGCTTGCTGGAATTACAGAAAGAATGAGTTCCTCAAACTGAACTTACGAGCAGAGTATGTATCAACCTCAGCTCCCCGCTGTGCAGTGCAGAGGTAACTTGGAAGGTCTACACTGTGACATGTCAACAGTTCAGTGACTACCCCAGGACTACCTCCACCAAGTTTACAGTGTGGGTGATGTTCATGGCTATAAAATCTTACCCACACTCATGAGATAGGGCTTATTAGCTCAAAGACAGCACCACACTACAGCAAGTATTCAGCATCTGCACCTGGGTGGCTTAACCCAAAGTCCATCAAAGCCATCCCTGATCCCCTTTCCCAGCTAACAGGTGCCTGGTTTCTTTCATCATCATTTCATAGGGTTTCTTCACATCTACTCATTGAAAATGTTTATTAAGAGGAATGTATGTTCATACCACAAACATTTAATTGCAGGTAGATCCAGAGTGTCAAAAACCACGGTAAAGCACCAGAGAACTCTTGTAGCCATTCTTTGTCCAGGTCATCACAACAAAAGCAGACTGAGAGTCAGACATTTACCACATTCTCTTGCTCAGCAAAAATTTGTAGCACTTCATTTGTAGAATGAACTGCAAGTATTGAAAATGTTTAGTGTTTATCTATTAAGTAATGCCATCGTAAATATTAGAATTTATTGTATTAATTACATTGTCAAAAGCACCTGTTCTGTCAGCATTTAGAACTGGATATGGGCTGAGACATGAAAAAAATTACTTACAGCAGCAAAGATAAGTGCAACTTCCCAATGCCCACGTCATGTCGACTGTCACATTGTTTTTCCACGGGAAAAACTTTATTTAATTTTTTCAATAAAAGTACAAGATAGGCGTATAGATATGTATACCCACAATTACTTCAACTAGGAAGATGTAATGTAACAACAAATTAAGAGTAGTGCCAAAATAAAATGCAGGTCCAGAAATATTTGTTCAATTTTCAATACTGCTCCAATAACTATTGCAGGATATTAAGGAGGAAAAAGAAAAAGGAGTCCTTTTTTAATGTAACAAAGTGCCCCAAATATCAGCTTGCAATAAGGAACTCAACAGGGATTTAGCAGGGAATTGCCCAACTCTGAGCTTATATTCACCAAGATTTTTTGGAACTTGGAAGAACATTATAAACTGACAGTGGAAAGTTTAAGACACCCTGGGAAAATCTTTTATCTAATTATAACTGACAGTAGGAAATTGCACTGTACCCTCTCCTTACTGAAAAAGCAAGCAGTGACATGACAAATAAAAGATGACAAAACATGCATCTGAGTTATTGGCATTATGCTTATCAAATAAAACTGGCTAAGAAGTTAGATATTAATAATTAGGAAGTCTATGACATCCTCAAAAACAATAAAAGTGGAATAACCTTTCCTACACTAGGAGAGGAACTTCAGAAAATCAAGTTACTGATTTAAGGGGCATTAATCTAGCTGTGTGATTGGTTATCTAAGATTAAAACACCAGTAACTACAATACTATAAAGTAGCAGTGATTCACATACTCTCATATTCCCTGGCAGCTCATATTTCTTTAGTTTGGTAGAAAACTCTTTTCTTGGGTATATTTTCTATCCAGGTTTCATTCGGGGCTTGGAATTTTAAGACTTTGATATGTACCACTGTAATATCAGAGTGTAAAATATTACATTGCTATGTGCTCTGGTAGAATATCATAATTACTGCTCAGCAAGCCAGTTAAACCAGAAAAACACTGAGACAGCAGTGGGCCCAGGTGGCCAAGAAGGCCAGTGGCATCCTGGCTTATACCAAAAATAGTGTGGCAGCAGGACCAGGGCAGGGATTGCCCTGCTGTATTTGGCACTGGTGAGGCTGGCACCTCGAATACTGTGTCCAGTTTTTGGCCTCTCACTTCAAGAAAGACATTAAAGTGCTGGAGAGCGTCCAGAGAAGGGAAATGAAGCTGGTGACAGGTCTGGAGCACAAGTCTGATGAGGAGCAGCTGAAGGAACTGGAGAAAAGGAAGCTTGAGGGGGACCTTATCGATCACTACAACTCCCTGAAAGGATGTTGTAGAAGGTGGGGGTTGGCCTCTTCTCTCAGGTAACAAGTGACAGGACAAGATGAAATGGCCTCAAGCTCTGCCAGGGGAGGTTTCCATCTCCATTGGAAGAGTGGTCAGTCACTGGATCAGGCTGCCCAGGGAGGTGGTGGAGTCACCACCCCTGGAGGCATTTGAAAGCCATGTTAGATGTGGCACTGAGGGACGTGGTTTAGTGGTGGGCTTGGCAGTATTGGGCCAACAATTGGACTTGATGGTCTTAAGGGTCTTTTCCAACCTAAAAGATTTTACAATTCTATAAAAGACTGCTAAAACACTGTTCTTGAGTTTCCTCCCAAACAAGAACAGAAAGTAGCTGCAGCACACTGAGTGGTACAAATAAGGAAAAATCTCACCCTCCTGGATCTGGGTTACACAACAGCATTACATGTCTAAGGAGAACACAGCCTCAAGAGAAAAGCATACTTAAAGCTAGCACGGAAGAACAAGATGGCAAAAAGTACAAAGACAAAGCAATTCTGGTGACCTGAGCTATCCAAAGGAGAAGAATTTCCCCGGCTCTGCATCCCATAACCAAGAAAAGCAAATATTATATAAACAATGTTATATGGAAATCATTCTGTTGTAGCTGATTACTCACCAGTAAGAGAAAGAAGGAAATTTATTGCTTGGTTGTTTACTTTAAAAATAGGACTGCATGCAAAAAGTGAGTTTATAAGCAACAGCAAGCCTGCTCCCAGGCAGCCTTGAGACATATATTTTCCTTGCTATCTCCCATTGTTCCTTCTCTGTTTATAACAGAGAGGAGTCAAAAGTACTCAGGGATTCACTCCCTCTTTAATTGCTGAAAATTCATCTCCTTTCTATCTTCTCAGGTTCTCCTCCAAAGTCAAGAGTCATTTGAATGTTCCAAATAAGGAACAGCATTTTTAATTTTACCACAGAACACCACAGTTGACATTTAGAGACAATGTATGTGAAGGCAGCAATTACCCAATTTGCAGTTCATATAAAATTAAATTGTCTATTATTTGAGATTTACATAATGTTAACTATTTCATATATATTTGGAGGACTTCCTCAAAAAGCATTTGCTCCAGAAATGAGTGATATTTTGAGATTACAGAACAGACTGCTTTGCGTCTTTCAAGACAAATTAATCTGCATAGTTATGACTTGGACACGAGCAGCCCTGTTTGAAATACAAATTCTGACTCTGACTCTCAAGACAAATTATCCTGAGACTGATGAGAAAAGATGCCAAATTGGTCTGTAGTGGTGTGGTCCCCAGCCTTGCTCACTCATTGTCCCATATGTACCATAGCAACAGTGGATCCTCTAGAGTTCAAGTGGATCTCCCAGATTTGCTGATCCACTATGTACTTCCTGTTTTGTATAACTGACATTGCCACAGCAGCCCAAGTGGAAATGAAACAAGCACTTGTTTCAAACTGCATCAGAAATTTTATATTTCAATGCTGGAAAACAACTTTAAAGATTATATCATAACAACACACTGTACTCTAAGGTACTTCAAGGGGTCTGGCAATAAGAACAGAGGGGCAGAATTCCCTCCCTCAACCTCCTGGCCATGGTGCTTTGGATGCAGCCCTGAACAATTTTGGCTTCCTGGGCTGCAGACACACAGTCAGGTTGTGTTGAGTTTCTCATCAACCAACACTCTTAAAAGACAGATTAGACAACCAATTAAGCAACCTGCATATTGCTATCAAACAATGTTGTACAAATGAAAGTAAACACTTTGTTCTCCCCCTAAGGTTACATCAAAGTTTCAAAGCCAGAAACATTGGATCAAGGTTGCTGCATGAAATTCAAAATGGAAGCACATTCAAGAACTTTCAGGGATAATCCTATGAACTTTTGAAATAGTAAGAGGTCCTGTTCTCAACAGTTCAGCTTGGAAGAGAATTGTTTTGTCCTTTTTGCTGCAGTGATTCAAAAAGCCAGAACACATGACTGTGCCTTTAAGAAGCTATTCCAGAGGCTGTAACTCTTCCCATTGTATTTAATTTTTAGTGGAATTTTTGTATGTCATATGTAGAAATTATATTTAAATAAAAATGAAAAGAAAGGTAAAGTCTAGAAGTGGTATGAAGTGAAACTTTTTGGATGCATATCTGAAAAAAAGGAATTATTTTAATGAAGTTATAATTTTTTGTTGGAAAAACTGAAATATGTTTGGAAAAAAGTCCATGAACCCAAAATTGATTTGGCAGGTGAACTGTCTCTAGAATTCTCTAACTTCTGAAAAAGTTAAAGAATTTTACTTCAGAACTGACCTTTAAGGAATTAACATTTAAGGATGATACAGATGTTGTGAAATAAGCTTTTTGAAAACAGTAGCAGTTATCTCCTCCATATGATTACCAGTTCATTACTCCAACAAAATTATTTCAAGACACATAACACCAAAGCAGACTTCATATGACACTGGACTGAAGGGATTTTTACCTTTTTTTTTTTTAACAATAAATCTACATTTCTACAACACATATCTCTATTCTCCTTTTGCCTCACTGAAGGTAAAACTTTTTCTACTACACAGGGAAATTTAACATAAAGTAAAAAAGATTGTGAGATACTTTTCTGAGCAGGATCATAACAGTATCCAACAATGTGCCTTTCCTTTCCTCTCAGAGACACAGAAGAAAGTAATGTAATATATAGTTTTACAGAAATAATTATAAGCTTGAACAATTTTGAAAATAAGATGTGGGGAGTAACTTCAGCAGGTGTATGGAATACTCCTGTTAAACATAACTGGGAACAGAACTTTTGTTGAATATATGCTCTGGATACTGTGATAATATCTAGTGCTTGGGAGGAAGTCAGTAACGCGTTTTGCTTCCAATTCTATACTAACACTGTAATTCATTCACACCCAAAAGGGGCAGATGTACCCATAAGGTGTCTAGACACAGACATTATGCCTTGACTAGACAGTGCTCTATTGCCTTGCTCACAGATTAGTTCTCGTTATAAGCGTATTCTAATCAGCTCAAGAGTGAAATCACTTTGCGTGCTTTTTCTCCACCAAAGACAGTATCAGGGCTCTAAGCACATCCAGTTCCATTACTTGATTTCTACAGGGTCTTCTTCAGAGCTGTCATTAACATATCAAAGCCACCTGAAGCCAATTAGTTATGCAAATTATGTTTCAAATAACACAGCTACCTCCAGCTTTAATAATATTACAAGACAAAAAGTTATGTTATCTCCTACTTTGGTGCTTCGTCTCTCTTCACTAAATAGTTTTATAGTTAAGGTTCTCTGAAAGAATTAATCATCTTCACCAAGTAGGACGCTCTGCATGCTGTTCTCTTCTCTAGATACATTTTATTTTCTTCCTTTAATCCTTTAATCCTGTTATCATGGCAGCCACACCTCTATTGCTTTACAATTTTTATTACTTTATTACTACACCCTTACTTTAAATAGTTAACCTGAAAAGTCAATTTGGACATTAAGTATGACATAAACCACTAACTTTTCTTATTTCTCTACATGACAGCCTACTAATTATAATTTATTCTTTTGTGTGGTACACCAGTTACCAAGAAAGCCATCTTTGATGACATGACTGATGTCAACAGCATTTCAGGAAAAAGAAATTTAAGCTTTCTGTTTTATTAAATGTCCACTAGTGCCGCATATCTCTTCTCTAAAATTTAGCTACCTCTATAGAGGATGACAATTAAACAAATGCTTAAGTGTTTCAGTAAATCAGAGTCATTGTGTTACAGATGCTCACTCACTCTCTCTTTGCTTTGTTCCCTAAGCCTTGTACCTACAAGGTCACTGTGCCAAACCTACTCAGGCAAGCAAGACAATGGGAGTATTCCTTTGCAATATGAGTGCAAGTCTGCACAAAGATACTCTGCCAGAGAAAAGCTGGATACTTACTGAGATAATTTAGGTGTTACTTCTAAACTCCAGATGTTGATGTCCTTACAAAATCACAAGCCGATTTTAAATAATGTTCAAATTTGGGCCTCAGTGGAAGGATTTAACAGCAAATCAAATGCTGCTTTTGTTGTTTGTTTTGCATTTTGCATCCAAAATGCAGAGAGTCAAAGCCCTTCAGGCAAAGCGTTTTCATAAAATGATATATACATCGAAAATGTATATAAATGCAATGGAGGTATTTAGGCAGCAATGCTTTTTTTGGGGGGGTTGAGAGGGGAGAAGCAACATGCCAAATTGAATCAGTTCGCTTCGTATGCCTGCCTGATTTGATAAGAAATAATAGCTATTGAGGATAGCTGATAGCAAGTGGCACAGATAATATTATCCAAGGCTTTTTTTTCTTTAAAAAAAAGAAAACAAAAGCTTATCAGAATTATTATTTGTCATGAAATAGTTTTCTATTAAAACATCAAAACTGTCATCCATCAATAGCTAGCAAATATATGTGATTGAAGTCACTAAAACTTAGTTTACCAGTTGGGGTGAGAAATAAAAATGGTTGCAATGCAGAATGGGATATTCTCAGAAAACAAACAAACAAACAAACAACATAACACCACATTTTTCTGACTAAAGGCTTACAGTAGCACAAACTAGAAGCTTACCAAGTTTTGGAAAATCAATTATTGTTGTGACTATAATTTACTATGTTGTAAGTGGTTTGGCTAATTATCCTTTATTTCCACTAGAATAGCTTCCAACTCTATGCTCTACGTGTGCTTCCAGGACCTGATGCAGTGCCAACCAAAGTTTTGAGAGGTACAAATTGATTTAAATGAGTTTTGTACAAAGAGTGTATCTTTGATTTCAGCAGAGAAATATAACTACACATAGAATCTTTAACATAGCTCCCTTCATCTAGGAAGTCACATTTCTAATATCATGGATATGCAATGAAAGCACTTCATCACAAAAGGACCACATAACTCCCTTTTCCTCCTCACCACCTATATATTTGTAGTTAGCAAAATGGACAACAATGGTTAGAACAAAGTGGATTCAAAGACATGATCTAACTCTTATTTAGACCAAGGCCCCTCGCACCATTACTGTGAAGAGGCACATTACACTGAAGTCAGACTATACTGGAATAAAACCACAGGCTTCTGCCCTCAAAACATAAAGAAATTAAGTGTTCCAGAATTCCATACTCTTGCATCAATTGCTTCTGTTTCAGAACACATCTCCTTTAAATGTTCTGTTTGATGTCAAAGGGCTGGAACAAACAACCACAGCTAATCTAATATTTTTATTGATTTGGATGGCGCTGCTTCTACCCAAAGTCATATCCATAAATACAAAGAGAATTCTGAAATACTGAAATTTCTTAAGTTAATTATGATTGACAAATGTTCAAATAAACTCAGAATTAGGCCCTGTGAGTCAATAAAACTTGAACTTTTAGATAAAAGGATTTTTTTATATGACTAAGAATGCTAACTTAAGCACCTTCAGACGTGGTCTTCCTCAACTGAAAGCTATGAGTAACACCGTCAAGAGGAGATGTTTCCAATCAGCTTCTGACAAGTACACCTTGCAGAATTGGATTAATTTGCAAATTTCAGATTAGAAATTACCTTTTATAGATCAAGGGGAAAAAACAACTTTTGTACAAACAACTAAAAGTTTTTCCGTTCTCTAGGTTATGTATCTGAAATTGTTATTTCTGAACAGTCCTTTCTTTGCTTCCTTCTTTACCTACCCAGGTACAGTCTGTACAGAGATATGAGAATGCTCCTCAGTGTCTGCAAGGGACAGATCCTGTCCCAGCAATTGTGGTACTCTCTGCCCCTCTGGGTACTGTGATTCCAAAGAGGTCCAGCCATTCTGAGATATGGGACATAATGTTTTACAACATTAACTTCTTACTGTAGGAAGTCTATATACGTCACATACAACAGTGTGAACATTACTAGTTTATACTGGCAAAAAACCAAATATGAGTACATTAAAAGTTTACTAGAAATTCATATTTAGCACTCAGAACTAGTTAGGAAAGTTACTGACTACCAACCTTGTAGAGATGCACAAACTCCTTCCCTAGTCCAGCCCAATGCAAATGACTGAGCTGGTCTTTATTTAGTTCACACTGAAGCCTGGCTGCCCAAAATGATAAACTGCTTTCAGCCAGATGATGATTTACTGCTCCTTTACAGCTGTAAGCACCAGTTACAGAAATGTAGCATGCAAAAAAATGTAAAATCCAAAAGGTGTCATTGCTCTAGTACCAGCAAAAGAACTATTACTGTTATTTCAGAAGACTGCTGCCTTCAAGGTAATTAAACACTGACAACTTTGTTCACTCCCTATTTAAGATGACTGAAGTTAGATTATATTACAGCCTCCTCTATCTCTAACTCCCTGTGCAGTATAACTCCCATTCAAAAATAAATCTTGAAAATATAATTGATTATCCAGGACAATTCTACCTTTCATTTTCAGTAAGGAGCTGAGGTGGCAGACTGGGAAATGCTGATGAATACTAAACAGCCTGTGACTGACTTTACACAAATACCATGCCAACCCTGTAACATATTGAATTATACAGAAAGCAGAAAGTACAAAATCTATTTTAAATTATAAGGAGATGAGCACCGTATACTGGGAGAAAAGAATTAACCAATTAATTTCTAACTCCCCAAAAAGCTAGTTTCCTTTAAATTTTTTGTCTTTTTGACAACAGCATTACTCTAAGAAAAAAAATCCAAAATCATTTAATCAGGTCTCAGACATACTTTCCTAGAAGATAATTATCTTATGTCCAGGCAAGTCCTCTTAAAATCTCATTATCAGCTGTGAAATATTTCCCCAACATCTTGTGACACTTACATAAAAATATCAAATATTTTACTCTTTCAGAGATAAGTCCTCACTTATTGTAAATTTAGGCTTGCAATATATTTAGGAGTCTATGTGAGAAAGCTTGATGCTATGAGCTGCCCAGAAACAAGCTACTTGTAAAAAATTTAGGATAGTTCAGTGAAGTGGGTTCTACTCACTTTGCAATGAAATGCTGAAATATCTGGTGGGATAAAAAAAGTTAACACATTGGTAGCTATTTACTTTTTCCATTTAATGCTAAATTTCTTTATTTTTATTCTTTTCCTCCCGCAAGTGGAGGAATAGAATGGAACTTTATTCAAAAAAATAATTCCAAGCAAATTTTTTTTCAGTGAATATGTTAATGACCTTGTCAATAAAAATTTGGACAAGTTCAAAATCAATTCTTGTTTTTTTCTCCAGTAACACAATGGAATGGCTTAACCAGCAATGAAAAAATACTCATCTGTTTCAACAGTGTTTCATGAAAAAAAATCAAAATAAATATGACCCTTCAAAATAGTTCAGTTTCATCCAGTTTGCACTCATAGATGGAAAATATTTCTCTGCAGTTTGACAAGATCTTCAAGGAATACTTTTCATCAAGTGTAGTGAGAAATAACAAGAACAATGAGCTCATGGAGATGGAAGACCTATATGGAAATGTATCCCCTAATGGATGGGAGCAAAGAGTCCCTTATTTTCTTGATGCTACAAGATGGTAAATCCGAGGCAGATTTCATAATGGGGAAAAAAAGGAACCAGTAGAAAGATGCTGGTTACAGCAAAAACTGGAAAAGGAAAAGTACAGTCTTTTTGTATAAGCAAGTAGAGCAGTACAAAACTGAATATTAATATTGCAAAGAAAGGATGCATCCATTACAATGAACAGAACATGTATAATATTTTATTATTTTCCCTGAAATCATTTGTGTTTAGGTAAACATTCACAAACCTAAATTGAGCCAGGAAGTTACTTAACAATTCCATGAAGTGAAATGTGAGATCACCAGAGGCTCTCCTCCACTGGCTGCTAAAATCAAAACCTCTAAACATAGAATAGGATTCAAGCACTGCCTCAAAACAGCAAATTAAGCACATTCTATGTACCTTAATTTTGTTTTATGTTTGGCTTAAATGCACACCAATTTAGGAAAAGGTACTTTAGTCACAGTGTTGTCAGCATAATAAGCACTCTCTCCATTATCATAACATTTTTCCTGCCATTGGTGATGACTCTGTGGGAAGAACTCCTTCATTCAAAGAAAAAAAAAAATGGTGATGATGGAATGTATATTATACATTGAGATACAGAAACCTGTTTTCCTTCTCTAGAGCTTTGTACAGTCTGTGTAGTATGAATTGCCTACTTTCAGAAGAGAGCAGGACAAAATAAAGCAAGAATAAGACCTTTGGGTGTCTGAAGTGACTGATTAAAAACATTGTATGCTTATATGTCCTGTGTGTATAAAATTAACTTTAAAAGAAAAATGATTCTCTATTGAGCTAAGTCTAATAGATTTTACTCTGAGACATGAAGTATTTCCTTAAAAACAGTGGAAATAAAGCTTTTATTCTATGACAGGGAAGGTTAAATTGAAGCACTCTTTGTTTGTATTTGACATTTACAAATAGCAGAAGTCATACAGTAGTGAAATAATAATGAAATTATAAATAGGTTACTCTTCATTTGAATTGCAAAGCTGTGCTTTTATGTTTTCCTCAGAGGTCACACATGTTGGTGTATAACAACCTATTGAAAACAACTCCTTAGTGGCAGCTAAAAAGAAAAGTTCAAGGGGCAATATACTGTCCAATGAAAGTTTCACCTCATAGCCAATGTAATTTTACAATAACACGTATAACTTCAGTTTTACAGCCTCTTTTATGCTGCTATCTCAACTTGGTTAACTAATGTTAATTAAGAAATCTTCCTGGCCCCTAAAGGATTAAACAACTTGGCAAAATTTACAGAGAATAGACGGCACAATGAGCAATAAATTAAAAATATTGAAGCTTTAAATCTAACTGTTTAAGAAGTGGAAAAAAATTACATGCATAAAAGACAAGAAAAAAACATTTCATGAAATGTATTTAATATTTAGTTCCTATTCCTGTTTATTTCAGTATATGCCAAAAGACATTTCCTCATAGCTGGGCCTGCTAAACTGCTTTGTGAAATTTCAGAAGTGACAGAGAATTATCTACCCACAGTGGTCTTTCTTCTCAAGTATGTGAGACACATTCTCACACAGCATTTAATATTCCATACACAGACTGTGGGATGGATTTTCTATTTTGGCTGAATAAGAGCTAGGGGAAAAAAAAAAAAAAAAAGAGAGTACTATCTTGGATTACAGAGAAACTGCCCTATAACAAAGAAGCACCTCATGCAATTTTTGGTGTTCGTTTTCCACTTAACCAGTTCTCACAAAAAAAATCATCAAATTACATACATTGCAAGTCAAAATAATTGTCCTGCAGGCAAATAAGGGCATTTATTTAAAAGCCTAACATTTTTATAGTTGCTCAAATTAAAGTTTTATTTTGAAAGTCTGTTTTTCCCTGCTTCTAGTAACATCCTAATGAATAGCATATTGAAAATGATTTTGGACTTTGTTATGAAAAATGTGATCACTGAAGTATCATGACCTGGATAATTTAAAAACTATAGAAAAACTTCTATAAAATCACAGGCATGTTTTCACTTCAAACAGTAGTGAATTCTAAGTAATATGAAGTAAATACATAATTTAACTTTTATCAGAAGGATTTGCATTTTCTAGAATTTGTATTTTCTTGGGTTTAAGAGAAAATATTTCCATTTTTTACAGAAGAAAAACAGGAAAAATGGCCATATGGTCAAAGCTCTGGGACAGCATGCTGCATATAGTGCCTCCAATTTTAAAATAAGACTTCGTCTTTTTTGTGAGGTGTCTTCCAAATCAGCAACCATTTCTCTAACTTGTCCATGGCATCAAACACTGAAACCAAGTAATTTCCCAAATTATTTCTTTATCTCACTTCTTTAGCTGGGATATGTGAACAGTGTTTTCAATCTGCCATACAGCACAAAAAGGGAAAGAGAGCAATGGTGAGAGCTCACTGATTTCGGTGTGTGACCGTGCCCCAAGCTCAGCTCATCTCATCACAGCTCTCTTGGCTGCAGCTCCCTAACTGCAAAGCAGGAGTAACAAATACTCCTTCTCCCAGATGGAAAGTCTGTCTTATCTGTTTGGACTATGAACACTGCAGAGGAGGGGTTTTCTCTTGAACTAAGTCAGTTAATGCATTGCAGGTTTTTTTGGCTATATGTTTTACTTCCCAATCATTTCTGTCTCTCCATCCAATACACAAACTTCTACCAGCCAGTACCAACCTTCTTGTGAGGAGGTTTGGCTGGCCCATCCACCTGGTGGCACTCATGCATCCTCATAATCCTGAGTTAATTAAAATATCTTTTTTAAACATATAATTAATTACCAAGAAGCCTTCACTACAGCCCTGTATCTTGCTCTAATATTGCTGGAATATTAACTTTTACTACTAACATAACAAAAGACACATCTTCCTTATTCCCTGAGAGAAGAAAGCATCCTCAACGCTAGAGTGAACATGTCTTTTTCATAAAAAGGTTTTTATGAAATGCTCTTTCCATCTAAAACTCTGCTTTATAAATTCTTGCTGTACTCCTGTTCCCCTAACCTTACATCAATATTGCTATCGCACAGAAAAATCTATTTCCTATTTTTATACTCTTTGGGATGTATGCCCAGTATTTTAATCTACCATGTCGGACTTGGAAGTTGTTTAAACTGTGTCACCTGAGTAGACCAATAGCTTCTGAATACATTAAGAAGCTTCAATTTATATGTACAAGTTTTCCTTACCAATAAACAAACAAGCATCATACTGCTTTGCCTCTTGCATCAGATACATTATCACTATAGATCTGACCTTCAAAACTGCTTCACAATAAGGTGTCCAATGAGAGAATACAAATTGTCAGGAAGGTTTGAGATTTATTGGCTAAATTTTATTTACTGCCCTTTTCTGAACATATTCAGCTGTTATTTTCCTCATACACCATTTCAGTTTCCAAGTTTACTGACCCTGATCCCTGAATTTCTTTTTAACATCTGCCTGCACACACATGCCACAACCTTCAGAATCTTCCAAGATTTCTGACGATGGGTCTGGCATATTTTTTTTCCTCATAAATGAAAGTTGACACTTTTTAGTCCTTTCATATTTTAGTGTCATATATTGTCCCTACCCAGATATCCTGCCAGACTTTCTAATTACTTGTCCATGCAGTAAATGTCAGAACTGTAGACTGCAGCCCTGAGGACAGAGTGACCCAAATATGTGGACACTCACTGACAAGCCAAGGTCAGTGGCTAACATAAAATCGTTATTATATCCATGCACAACATGGCTATCTGAGCAGGACAAAATCCAACACACAGGCAGACAAAGAGCTGGGTCCTGCTCAGTGGCAAACACAGAGCAGAGTTACAATGGAGCAGAGTGGCTGCAGCGACTGTCCCAGCTCTAATTCTCAACATTCCTGAGTTAGCTTAGAGCAGAAATGCATAAAATACAGACAGACAGCTTTTCCTTTGCTAAGGTCAGGGTGAACCTGTTACACATTGTGTTTCAGTGAGAAACCTGGACTATTTCTAAAACCTCTTCAACTGAGTTTCCCTATTTTACATTGAACATTTCATGTTGCAGACTGCGACCGTTAGCTCAACCTCCTTCAAATTACACCTCCTTCTGTAGGCGAGAGAAGGGGCTGGAAAGAAGGAATTCAGTAAATGCTCTAGCAGAGCATGGTACTTCAGCAATTAGAGCATAGCCATATCTCAGATCAGCTCCTGCCCTGGCAAGCAGACTGTCAGCAGCAGTGCTGGGCTCCCTCTCTCAAGAAGTAACTTCGCAGTGACTCGTCATTTCTCACTGTCTAAGAAAAATATGCACATTACTGTGAACGTGCAGGACCTTAGCTGGGTGACAGGAAGAAAGATGGTAAAAACATTCTTTTTTTTTTAATGGAAAATTTCATACTGCAGAGAGCTGCAGGTCTTTTCTTTCTTTCTTCCTTTCTCCTTGAACAACAAAATGACAACCCTTCTGACCTCACAAGTCTGCAACTGCACATACTTTACTGAGTTCAATTATGAGTAGATAAAATTGATATGTACAAAATGAATGTGTCTAGTCCACGGCAGAGATCTCACCAGGTTAACAAGTACTTTGCTTAAGAGCTTATAACTCAAAGCCTCTTCTTAATAAATAAGAACGAAACTAGAAGAAGGAATGGAACCATAATGGATAAAGTTAAATAAATGCCAAACCAAATCTTGATATCTGATTTTTCATGTGCCTTTCCTCTTGCAACATCCCCTTCTTGCTGATACACATTCAGCTGTGGAAATGCACTTCCAGGTACTGCAGCATTTGTAAGGTATACCTTGCATTCACAACCTTACTACGAGTCATGATGGTATTCAGTGTATTATTATTATTATTTACCTGTGAATCTACCCTTTCTTCAGCCACATGGACTCTGTGAAGTCTATTCTGGACTCATATACAACATTAACCCAGATTTGCGCCTCCATTCTACCACTTGCACCTGCGTTAAACTATCAGGTTCAGGGGTTTAAATCTTTTTTTCATGAAACAAAAACAAATGAATGAAAAAGACTTATTTAGTCCTGGCATGAAAAATCACTTGCTTTCTTTAAATAAAAATCTAACACTGTCCACTGAAATGAAATATTTCAAGCTTTGATTATACTAAACAAGGGTATTGATTTTTCCAGTTTTTTCCATTGTGAGAGCTCTTGTAAGCAATAGAGACCATTACATCATTCTGGTTTAGTAGTCAGGATCTTTTGTGGAAGATTTTCAAGCTCCTGGCTGTTTTTGTAAGCTGTTTCTTTTAAAAACACTCAGAATTCTTTTATCTATTTACATCTCCAACAGCAACTTTGTTCAATAGCAGAATACAGGTACTGCACATCTGGTATCCATAATCTAGATGCTATTATCCACCTGGTATCTGCCCTTTTTTGTCACTACACAGAACTCAATAAGAAATGGAAAGGCTGTAGGCAAGACTAAGTAAGTTATCCCACATGAAACCAAGCATCAGGAAGGACATTAAATTACATATTCATTACAGAAAGAATTTTTTTGGCTGTGCAAAGGCTTCCAATCCTCATACTTGGTGGTTATCCCCTAGTCATATTCAGAAACACACAGAGGATCATCAAGTTGGAAGAGCCCTTCAAGATCATGCAGTCCAACCATCAACCACCACTAGTCCAACCACCACAATCACCCCTAAACCGTATTCCAAAGTGACACACACAGACACCCCTTGAACACTGTTCCAGAGACAGTGTCCTCCACCACCTCCCTGGGCAACTTATTCTCCTGTCTAACCAATCTTTCAGTGATTTTTTTTTTTAACATCTAATCTGAACCTCCCTTGGTGCAACTTAAGGCCATTTCCTCTCATCCTTTCACTTGAGACATGGCAGAAGATGCTGACCCTCACCTCACTACAGCTTCCTTTCAGGTACTTGTAGAGAGCAGTGAGGTCCCCCCCTAAGCCTCCTATCCAGGAGTAACTTTCAGAATTTCTGATCCTCAAAAGAAGTGAATTATTTGCTCTTTTTCCATGTGTCTCTCTCAACCATTATTTACTTTATAGAAAAATTTCAGAAGGTCTAAAACTGAAATAGGAAAGAACTAGAGGAGCTCTGACCTACTTAATTTTTGTGGAATTGGTAAAAGATACCCCCATATATCTGTAACCTCAACCTCTACTTTTGTCAGTGCGTGAATACAAACAATTTAATATTTTAGCTAGTAAGGTCTGATACAAGTATACCACCTGTTCTAATTCAGACCAAAAGTTTATTTTTGTCTGTCAGTTTTGTTTGTCAAATCTGTTGATTAGGTAAAACAAAATTCAAACAATATGAAAAAAATAATCTGACTCATTCTGAAAACAGAAATATACTAATTATAGTATAATAATGAGAAAAAAAAGGAGTTCAAAATTATTTTTCAAAAACTGCTATAAGTGAATACAATTTGAGGTTAGAAAACTAGGATTACTGATATGGCTGCAAGCTGCTTTCTCTGCTACTGTCTTATGTCTGCTTCTCAATGAAGTCATATGATCATTTTGGAGAAGAATGAAGTACAGCACAATTAATCCTGCACGTTTACATTTGTTCATTTGTAAAGTAAATAAAACTGTGTTCTTCTATGGCTCATCTTTATCACTTTCAATGTATATGAAGGAAAATGAAAGGCTGTGACAATTCCTTTCTACTTCACACACAATTACAGATATTGTGATGGTTCTCAGGAAATGTGTGATATGAAGGCTATATATAAGCATTTGAATGTGACATTGCAATTACTATGGGAAAACTGAATGCTACTTTCCCCAAAACTTTCAATAGTGCTTGGAGCACAGCTTTGTTAGGAGCCAGGAAGTACTCTATGCAAAATCAATATTCTATCTAATCAAAATGGTATCGACAAGGCAAGGATAATCTGACACTAACTAAATTGCAAGTGAAAACAATTACGTATTAATGTGTATTTCCCATAGGATACGGTCACTTTTTACCACCCTGTTACAACCATACACTAGAGAGATGCATTTGTACTGCTAACCTCATCCACCACTCCCCATGTCCAAAGGATAATTCAAGTACAGCGCACATCCACACAGAACAGCACTATCCAAACAACTTTGGCAGCTTGACCACCATCTGGCCCAATCTGGCTTTAACAGAGATTAATTCTAGGTCATCCAATTCCTTTACCGTTCTTTTTTGATAGATTTCCAATATCAGTACAGGTTGAGTATGAAAAACTGCACTTCAGATTACAGAATTTGCAAGAATGAGTCTTTTACTACAAAAAAAAATTCTCCCACAGTACATACCACATAAAAGTCACTGAGATCCAATAACCTTCCAAATTCAAGTAATGTGAGAATACCCTTCTGTTGTGCTTTCTATCCTGCTGTCTGTATCCATGGGCAGAGAAAATCTGACAAACATGAGGTCCAGAGAAGGGAAGAATTTTTTGACTGCAAGACTCATCTGAAGGACAGAGCAGATCTAGACAAAAAGAGATCTTTGAAGGACTATTTCTAAAAATGGAATGGAAGAGACCTCCAAAGAGAGTTTTCAGTGTTTGCAAGCTGCAAAGGGAACTGAACTATCCAAATGGCAAAAACGGGACAGTAAATTCTGCAGTGTGACTCTGCACATTTACCGGGGACTTGCCATCCCCAGGAGAGTTAACCTCAGAGCTGTTTCTCACAGATTTTGCACTTTCCTGACAAGCACGAAACTGAGCAGGATCAACACTGTAGCAAAACTGACACCACCGCTCTCAGTGTCTGACTTTCTACTCTGCTCCTCTCCTACAGATGATTCCAGCTGCTTTTTAAAATATGCAAGGAGCAGAAATGTCTGTCACTGAACAGTGAGTAAGCACCAAGTTCAGGAAGTGCCCTAAGCAAGGAGTGAGGTAGCCATGAGTTTTCAGAAATATCCTTTTTGAGTTCTCAACATCTTCCATCCCAGTAGAATTACACTGTACTGAGGCGGCCTCAGCTTGAATATTGTGGCAGTTCTGGTCACCGCAATATAAGAAAGACATTAAGCCATTAGAGAGTGTCCAAAGGGGGCAATGAAGATGCTGAAAGGCCTTGAGGTAAAGCTGCTGAGGGCACTTGGTCTGTTCAGCTGGAGGAGACTGAGGGGAGACCTCATTGCAGTTACAATTTCCTCCTGAGGGGAAGAGGAGGGGCAGGCACTGATTCCTTCTCTGTGGTGACCATTGACAGGACCTGAGGAAATGGCCTGAAGTTGTGTCAGGAGAGGTTTAGGTTGGATATTAGAAAGAGGTTCTTCACCCAGAGGTTGGTTAGGTGCTGGAACAGGCTCCCCAGGGAAGTGGTCACAGCACCAAGGCTGACAGAGCTCAAGAAGAATTTGGGCGACACTCACAGGCACTTGGGGGGGGTCCTGTGCAGGGCTAAGGGCTGGACTTGATGATCCTTTGGGTCCCCTCCAGTTCATCATATTCTGTGATTCTTTCAATTATAGTGTCCTGGTTCCCAGAAAGTGCTGGGTAGGGAAACAAGGCACTGCCGTTGGAGGGTACTGTGCAATTCTACAAGTACAGAGGAAAGAAATGCAGATTCAGGGCATTCAGTAATTAAAAACAGATGCCTAGTTTTCAACACACACCAACAACTATGTTAGGTGTTCTCTCACTTGCTCATATATTTCCATATACAACCATTGACATACCCTTGGAAAACAGATTTTACTAGAGCAAATGTGCTTGTGTGCCTATTCAGATGAAGAGAGATTCAGCTTAGTGAAATTCATGCTGAAAAGTGCCAATCATCAGGATTCTGGTATTGATAATTTTATCAGTAATCTTGAATAATAGATGTAATCATTAACAATAATAAATTGTATTTAAATTGTTCTTAAGAAATTAACACCCATGTTTCACCTAAGCAATTACCAGCTTGCCTACACTGAAGAATTTTGTGGACTAAGACTGGCTGGTGCAAACCATGGCAATTTAGTTTGAACTTAAACTTTCATATGGATAATGGACTGACATGTATCACATCAAAGCTGATCAATATTTTTGTTGAAGTATTTTCCTCTCATTGTGAAACTCAAGGTTTAAAATAAATATTTCCCCTTATAATACAAATATTTCAGTTATTTAATTCTGTAAACAAAATAGAACTATAATCTCCTAGTATACTTTAAACTAACAAGAATTAATAATACTTTTTCCACTGCATTACTACAGTAAAGCAATATATCCTAAAACCAGTTCAAACAAAATTTACTTAGTTTTCTAAGTAACTTTTATAAATTTATTTAAATTTATTCTGAGTTTCCTACTGGTATCAAATACAACAGGGCTATATGAAACAAAATTGATTTGTTCTTTCTGGTACTTATTTGTTTAAAGCATACCTCTTCTCTTCCTCCTGCTGGTTTTCTTTGCCAGAGGAAACAATTGATTTCTTACCATGAGTTCAATGAACAATATGTTCTGTTAGGAAAATTTGTGAAAAGATAATATAAAGGTGTTTTGAACACCCTGAAGACAGAAGTTTTTCAACAATATGCAATGGCAGATCTCTCTCCAGGAATGTAAATTCCTTCCCAATGCCCAATTTGCTACCACCAAGTGGGGCTTTGACAGGTCCTACAAAGACTCTAATCTCCTTACTGACAACAGATGGCAATATTTTCCTCTCTTTAGAAGATGCTGGTAACAACAGTGAAAATGGTTTAAGGCAGAATTCAGATTTTATAGCCTCCTAGTCAAGGCAGAATTCAGATTTTATAGCCTCCTACTCTGTGACTGTACATAGAGCAAATATCTGTAAACAAGGCCTCATATCTTAAACAGATATATCAGTGCATGGAATAGAAGCAGTATCCATGTTGGCAATAATGTGTTTGTCGTCCACTCCTTAGAGAAAACTTCTTTGCCCTTTCTACTAGTTGCAAATTACACTGTGCTATTTGAACTAAACATCACTTGCAATTACTCAGCACAACTATAGATTTTAGAGCCGGGTATGTAACTTGGAATTCATTTTCAGTGATCATACAAACATTTCATCTTAACTTTTCCTTTAATACTATTCATGCAAGTGAAGCTCAAACTCCTAAGACTTGAAAGTAAGGGGAAAAAAAAATCAGGAAGAGGACAGATACTTGCTTTAGGATTTGCATAAACAATACAGTGAATAGGCTATCAAAACAGGAAACAATTTGGGAAATTCAAATCAGAAGAGGTTCCTGACTTTCTGAAGAAACAACAAAGAAGTAGTCAGACAGTGAAAAAACATGGAGAAGCAATCCTAGGTAATTCATAACCTCAGGAGAAATTCACAGTTAATGGTTTATACCCAGTGTCACAGCTAAAACAAGATATTAAATCTAGGTTTTTTTCAAGTTGACCTATTTGATCCTTCTCACCAATTGAAAATTATATTGGCCAATAAATTTTTAAGGTTTAGTAAATGGAGTTCTGGTTTTATAATATTATTCAAGCCACAATACACAGACAGTGTAATGAAATATTTAAATACAGTGAATGCTATTCAGTTTTACTAATATTTCATTTGTATAATTACTATATTATTTTTCATTATTTTTAACAATAGAATAAATGAAGGTTAATCTAAATGGTAAAGGGTATTATAAGTTTGTCCCTATATTATTTTAATGTGTAACTTGGTAATCAGGGTAAAAGAACACTCGGTATAACATGACATGAAACAGCCTGTTTCAAATCATCTTAGAGATACAAAAAAAATCTACCTTTAACTGTGGATGAGGAAGAAAACAGAACCATTTTAAAAGGACAGATATGTTACCAAATTAAGTCAACGCCAGTTAACTGCACACAGTGGAACTCAAAGGGTTTTGATGTTTTAGCATTTTTGAGGTTAAAGCATTATTGCATAGTTTATTACATGTAAAGAAAAACACGTAAGGGATAAAAGGGATAAAAAGCTTGTAGCACAAATTCTAGATTCCTGTACTATCTCCAGGGGTCCTTAATCCACCAAAAGCATTTTTCCATTTGAACTGTTAATCTCACAAAATACAGAGGGGAGAAGAGAGAAGGGTGTTGTATCCTCAGTACGAATTATTTTCATTCACTGGGCTGTGCTGGAAGTGTGGCCTGATTTCTGACGTGTGTTTTAAGGTGCATGAAAGTAGCTTCTGTACTTGGATTTCAAACTAGCAAATTACAGGCTGCTGTTGACATTTCCTTTCATTTACCTGATCTTCATTTACATGAGCTTGTATTTTTAAATTTTTTAAAGGTAATTATATATGTCAATATATCGTAATTAAGGAGTTTCTCTGACATTTGTCTTGCTCATTTGCTTCATCTAAAATAATAATGGTAACTGCTGAAATACATGTATCCAAGACACAAGTAACTCATTTGGCAGAACCTACTTGTTTCAGTCTATATATTACTATTCTCTTTTAAATGTTAATTTTATCCAAAGAAATATTGGTTTCATCACTGGACTTCAAAGATTACTTTAAATTTGGTATCTTTTTTGTAGGCAGAATTCCAGTATTAGCAGCAGAGTCCAGATTCTGCATCAGCAGCAGGCAATGGGCCTTGATGAAAGCTCTGGACCTGGCACAACGATCCAGATATTTTAAAAGCTTATTATCTTTCTAAAAATGAAAATAATTTATCATTTTCTTGTGATTTACCAGTAGTAGTCGCAGAGTAAAAGTTTCAGGGTTTTTTTTTAATTACCTTTGGTATCTAAATAGCCAGTTTTCAGATTCTATTAATCTTTTTGATTAAAGCAGGTCTGCTGCTGAATAAAATTATAAACCAGTCCACTGATTGCAAGATGAGTCAATGCTATATGGTTATATGGTTAGTCTGTATGAACACAAATTCCCTGTAAAATGCATTGACTATTGCACATGCTTGCATTTCCTCCAGCAGGCTTTATGAAGAGTTTACAGGTTTATGATTTCATAGATTTAACTCAGTCACACAACAAGGTACTTTAAAAAACACCCATTTTTTGCATCTCCATCCATATTTGCATCTCCTTGTTCACTAAGCTCCATTTTTAGTTTATAGCTCAGCAGTGGAATTTATATATGAGTTAACAACAGCAAAAGAAAAGAAAACTTGAGATCTGTTGATATTTTCTCATGGCATCCAGACATAGTTTTGTGTTTTATTTCAAAAAATCTCATGAGAGAAACAATCAGGCTGAAGAAATATTTCAACTTAAAGTCTTCAAAAGCAAGGGACTTAAAAACAGGTTTGCTTAAAATGAAGTGCAAAGGAAGTAAGAAACAAGTCAGGGAAAGAACCGAATAAAGAACTCTGCATTGTTATTAACTATATTCTTGACAATTCCAAAGTACACAACTTCGTTCTGCTTGTCCTAAATGATTCCAGAAATTGCCTTGGATGTAGTTTTTAGAGGCAAATCATTGGGTAACACTTCAGTTTCTAAAGTGTTCTCACAGTCTAAAACCATCTGCCTGGTTTTCCCTGCTATTGAAACAGTTTCTTTACAATCAGATACAATGGAGCAATCTCCATTAAACTGCTATCCATTAAATTCTATTAATGAGCTTTGTTATATGAATGTTACCAACAAAACATCTTGGATTGTGATGATGGAAGGTATTCTTTAGAGAGATGATCAGATTCTCTATATGCTGTAAAAAAAGTATCTTTAGATGTCTTTCCTTGTTTGAAAGCAGATGGAACAAGAATCAAATTAGCTAAGTTTACCAAGTTAATATTAGTGGACTTCTATATTAGGCTGCAAATAAGATAAATCTAGTTCTGAATAAGAAAATGATGTAAATGTCAGACACAATTTTAAGACTTCTATGTATGTAGCAAAGATTTACTAGCTGCTGCTAGACAAATTTTCAGTTCTGTTATCCTTCTTTCAAATTCTACCAAACACTCAGTTTTATTGGTATCTGAAATATGGGGTTTTATTAAAGTAGGTCTGCTGCTGAATAAAACTATAAACATGTCCATTGACTGCAAGATGAGTTACTGCTAGACAGGTATTGCTGCTTATTCTTTTTTTATGCTCATGTTATTGAGGATACCATTTGACAGGTTTAATTGACTCTGTAGAGAGGGTAAGATCATAACTTGAAAATATAAAACTTTATGGTATTTTATCAAAGCGCAAAGAAAACCTAATTGTATTTAAATGAGGTTTAGTAAAGCAACCTACTATTTCCCAAAAAGTACTTTTCTTTGAACACTTAGTACACAGTCTTAAAGGATCAGCTTCTACGGTGGCGCTGCTTCACAAAACATGTTTTGCACGTAGAAATGGATGCACCAAGCCCCACAACAATTTATTTAAGTCATAAAATAAAAATTTTATGCATCCCAGAACCTGAAGGTCACAATGCAATGCGAGTTTTTGTAATGGAATCCCAAACACACACAGGAGCTGAAAATAATGTTGAATGGGAAAATATTTTCCCGTGTTGAAAAACATTGTTACATATGAAAAGAATATCTCCCCTCCTCATTAGCTTGAAACCAAGACACTTCCAAATTCTACACAGGAAAAGATCTACTCTGAGGTTAAAACACCGAACATATGCCTGAAACAAAAACTACCTGAAACGAAATCCCTGTACTACCACTACCTGCTATCCGAAACAAGAATTCTAACTGCCATGCCTTTGCTTTACCAGGTCTGAATAATTCCCATTGCAGTTGTTTTGCTGCAAATTGATATTTAAGAAAAGGAGCATGTGCTGAACCAACGTTCACCACATCTCCGGTGAGCATTAGCTGTGAAGTCAGGCTTTGTGCTGAATGAAAATCTCATTCGCTCAACAGCAAAGCAACCAACCACATTCATGAATCTGATGGATGGCAACTTAACATAAGTTGTGTACTGAGAGAATTTGTAGCATCAGACACCACCTTCTTGACACAAGATTAATGAAGAAAGATGTCACCCTGAATTAAACCACAACTCCATTATGGATATCAGACTGAACTAAAGTGCTTTCAAACTGGGTATGCTCTTGTGCAAAGCTTCTGTTTCACTAATGAACATTTTACTAGAAAAATATCTGTTTAATCAGAATAGTTTCTGATCAGTTCCAGTTCAGGTATCTTGACAGTCTACATTAAAAAACCAAACAAACAGTTTTTTGCATTTTTCATGATACATAACTATTTTCGACATCTGGGGCTAAAGGAGAAGACAGTGCAACTCTTTGAGTCTCACAGCAGATGAACCATGAGATAAAGAGTTTGGTATGCTTTTTTTGTAGTAGCCAAGGCAACTTGACTACCCTCACTGTAGGGAGGGAAGATCAATACTGAAAAAAGATCCCTCTGCTTGCAGGATCAGTAAGAATGCAAGAGATAGTCACTTCTCTTTAAAATTGCTTCTTTGGTATTTCCCCCCATCTCAATAATTTTACCAGTGAATTTATGAACCATATGACAGTGTTTTAAATTCATTTTAGAACAACCTACAGATGATATATGGGTGATGGGGTAGCCCCACCTTATCTCAGTTGATTAACTGCTATACTTATTTTGCTACAAGAAGCAACATGATTATTCTGAAATAACAAACAAGGTAAGTCCTAAGCTCATTCTGTATTGAAAACTATGCACACGATCATCACAGACAGACACCCTCCCAAACAGTAAAACTAAGTTGATCACTTTCAATTTCATGTTTTGCTTTATATGGTTGCTTATTTTAATCTCTCTGTTAAAATTATTAGACCAAATACATGGGTAGATGACAAACTGAACAACTCATTTAAAATTCATTGCCACACAAAAGGTATCAGCAGTGTAAAAAAAACCCCAAACAATACCATATCTTATGCACCTAGTCACTGTGAAAAATACAGAAAGAATTTCTCAACAAAATTTCCATTAGGCTTTGCCTGAGTGACATCAAATGTGTCATATTCATAATATGATTTGGAACAGAAGAATAAGCAAACAAGGAATTTAAATTTTATGCATGTATTTGAATCTGTCAGCTGCTCATATGGTATAATTTTTAGAATTAGTATAAATGCAATCCCATGTGGGGACAGATATTAATTTAACTTGGAATCAGTAAACTGATCTGTTTAGCAAAAACTCCCAGAAACACCGGTTTAATTAACTTATCCTTCAGTGTTTTTGAAAAACCTATTTTGAAAATATTTTCAGTGTATGGTCATAAATAGAATATAGCTATTCTGGTTCTACTCCCAACCTACTGAATTTTATGTCCATAAAGCTGGTAGCAAAAAACCCACATTCCACAGAATTTAAATGATGTCTTATTAAGGAAAAAATTTAAACCAGAAATTCACATTGTAAAATATGAGCAAAACCAAACCCATAACATTGAGCAATGTTGAATAAAAATTTTGCCAATTTGCCAATCAATAAGCATTATTCAGTATTTGAATAAATATGGAAACCATACGATCAGAACTTAAAGGCAAAATAAAAGTAATATAATTAAATTATATTTTCTTTCTTATATGCACCTGAGAAAATTATTTACCATAAGATAGATGATTCTACTGATATTTTAATAAATAAGAGACTTTCCCCCTTTTTTCACTATAAACCTCACAACATAATACATAAGTCTTAATTTCAACACCCTTCCTGTTGAAATTCCTTCTAGAAATGAGAAAAAAGCAATCACATTACATTTCCTCCTCACTGAGAAAGGATCTATACACCAGAGAGTTTTCTGAGAATGATCCAGAGATTTAAAATTGACAGATATACAACAACCACTTTGTCTTTCACCAGACAAGACCACACAGGAAACCAAGATAGCTGACCACTTATTTCTTCAGAACACATACAGCCATGAATAGGTACAACTACAGGAAAATAACCAACCAAAGCCAATATAGCTATGAAAGAAAAATACCAGTTTAAAAGTTTACCCTCACTTGAAGAAAAAGTTTTTTAGGCTAGTTGTTATTCAATTATAAGCACCTTTTGTTATGTTTCCACAGATTCTGAATGAAAAAAAAAATGCTACACTGCATTTAAAGTGAAGTTTAATCTACACTAGAAACTTCATACCTGAATAGTCAAGTGCAAAAGTTTCTGGTTTGAACTACCAGTAACCAAAGGACCTGACCAGTTAAAGGATTATCACAAAAAACCTCAGAATTTCATCTGAGCACCAGCCTTTGGAAAAGGATGTACTTCACTCTGCTGGGGTTGTGTGTAAAAGAGCAGCATCTACCTAAAGAGCAGCTGAAATCTCACTTCCAGCTACAACACAACAACATGCTGCTTCTTACAGAACTGATTACAAAAATATTAGAAAATATACTGTTCTCTTTAAAGTCTCCATAGCTGTGCTCTCATCCAGTAGATGCTACCAACCAGCATCAGCAGCATGAGGCTTTAAAAGCCTGCTAGCCTGTTTGAACTCTGTGCTGGCCCTTCTGTTTTCTTTTGGGTGGCTTTCAAAAGCTCCCTTTTCCTTTAGGCAAGTTCTCAGCGTTCGCTAATGAGACCAGTGCCGAAAACCTGTTTGCTTGTTTCCAAAATAAGAAGTAGCTGAGTCAATCCCATCAGGTAAGGGAAGCTCATGGATGATGGACCAGTGAAACACAGGGTTTTATACAACTGTTTCATATATATTGTGCACATGGAATTTTTCAGGTTGGCTTATCACGGGCTCTGGAATACATTCCATTGAATAGCTATGCTCCCAATATAAAGCATGAAAATTATGCTCATTTATGCTGATGTAGTATAATATACTCAATGGCAAGGAAGGGTAAAGGACACTGTGTCTGTGTCTGCTTCCTTCATGTCCTTCTGAATCAGGGCACTGTGCCTCTCAAGAGGCACATAAACAAACGAGAAAGATGATGCCCTCAAAGCTACCAGAGAAATCTGTTCCTCCAGTGTTTTGATGTATTTTTCAATCTAAGCATGTTGATGTTTCAACATAATTCCAAATCATCTGAATCTTTTTGTTCCCAAAAGTAGAGGTCAAAATCATGAGTAAACAGAAGTGGTGACAGATGTGAATATTTTAGCATTTGGCCATGGCAAAATCTATATCAATAGGAACATCAGAAGACTTAACTGTCTCTGGTACTAGCATGGCTCAAACAGCAGCAGGAGCCAGAGCTCTTGAAGCCAAATCCTTTGAGAGGAAAGGTCAGTGTCCACCAAGCTCCCAGCAAATGGGAAAAAGGCTACAGATTGAGTTGCTGGAGACACAGTCCCAGGTCTTCTTCTGGGCTGGTATTAAGAGTCTCATCATATTGTGAATGTCACTGAAATTTAATTAAAAGGGTATCAGAAGCCCAGTCTATTTTTTATATTTTAAGAGCTCAGGCAACAATGACAAAACCCCAGAGAAGCCAAATTAGACATAAAATCCTCTTAGGTCAATGAAATCACCCAAAAGTAAATCTTGCACTTAGAGCAGATTTTATCGGATAGGTTAATTCATTCAATCTACATTTTAGCCAAGTTACATTAAACATAATTTTCACAAGTAACAGATTTTTTCCCCGTTAAAGAAATTATATACACCCCATTTAAAATGAAACCAATACGACAGGCCTTTATAGAATGAATTAATGTCACATCTTGAGAGAAAGGTGAAATGAGGCAGCATTTTAAGCCAGGAATAAAATAATACAAATGAGTCTATTTCAAATAATCAGTATTTGAGGTGTTGTTCAATGGATCATGTAACAATGGATCATGTAACATGCAAATAAAAATTCCCAATAGGCATATAAAAAACAAGTTTCACAGTCAGAGGGTGGACAACATCAATCTACTTTTGAAAAGCAAATTTAAGATAATTTGGGCAAGAAACATACTTTTATTGCACTTCTATAAGCATTTATCTAGATTGTGAGATATTCCAAGAGGTCTTGCAGTTCTCAAAAGTGTTAGAAAACTATTCCTACCTGAATTGTTAATATTCACAAATATTTAACTCTTAAGATTATGGGATGCCCAAAATCTTCCCTTTAAACCTAAAATCTTTGTCAGTATACACATATTCTGAGAGCTTTTCCCTGACAAGGCACTGCAAGACTGGTACTGACTCTTCACATGGCCAATTTGTTGAGTTAGTACAGAAAAACTGTTCTGCAGGCAGAGCACTGAACTGGGTTGTTTGCACCTGACTTGAAACTATGCCTACTACAACAATCTCTGCAAGAGTGAAAATACTCCCATCACACATGCTATGCTTTACAGTAAAGCCACACTTTTTAATTGCACACTCCATATACAGAACCAGCAGGACTGTTGCCATGATCATGGAACCCAAAGGGAATATGCTTTAAGTAAGGCAAAGTTGTGGGGCAGAAGTTATATCTTCATTAGAATAACAGAAATCATGCTGGGGAAGAAACACCTTTTAGGTGCATTCTGAAACAGAACCAAAAATCTTCTAAGCTAAACACAAGCTGTAAGCTATGGGGCTGAATTCAGCAGTTGTGCTCCTCAGAGAATAGTCACTTGATATCTGGGGGAACATTAGCAGGAGGAATTGCATAATACTCAGTTGCAAGACATTAAATAGCATTATCACCAACAAACCAATGTGTTGAGTGGGAAGCTTTCCTCAGGAAGAAATGACCACAGTCTTAGGAGGAAATTCTAATTTTTTCACTGATTTTTGGCCCAAGCTCAAGGCACAAAAATACAGCGTCCCTCCACAGTCTGGAAACACATTTAAGCAAGTCTGATATATAGACATTATTGTTCTCCCTCTTTTACTCAATAGCCGAAAGTGCACAGCTGTGAGAAGAAAGAAATGGGGCCCAAACTTTCATGCAAGCTGGGATCTGTGAAGCCCTGACTGTACCTAACAATTCTTTTGGTGAAGCATCAGAATTGAGGGTTTCAAAGCCAATGAGCAGTTGAATGTGCTTTTTGAAGGTGCAAAGTTTTGGATCCAGGCAAATAGGGATTTCTTGTTACAATTTCACTAGGATGTTCTCTTTCCCTGTTAACATTAAAGCACAGATATTATAGATTCTTAAACCACTGTAGTAAAAAAACATCCTGAAACTTTATTCTTTGGGCTGTCTTTCAATATAACTTTGTGCTGAAATTAACTCTTCCAACAAACCCTACCTGATAAAGGGCAGGCATCACTTTTTTTTTTTTTTCCTCATTGTGAAGAAAGAAATATTCACTTCAGATGACCTAGAACAAGGCAGTCAGAGCTTCCCCATACATTTCTTTCTAGGATATGGTACACAGTACTAACTTCTTAAAACTTACCAGAAATGAGAGTTAAGAAACAGCAGAAAAATGGCACATTTGTCTTTACAGCTCACAGACATAAAAAACGTACTATGATTAATACGAACTGCTTATAGTTCTTTTTTAGCTATTTTCTTTCACACACAAACAATATGAATCTATACTTAGGCATACCTAAATAATATGTTACTGGGAGGGGGCTACTGGAGAGAGAGTTGTGTTCGTTTTTCAAAAGACCCTGGAGATCGTCCATATTCAGCTCATCTCTTACATTCTGCTTTTGTAGGTCTGTGGAGGTATCACCAGAGGGAAATAACAGTGGAAATTAAAATTGGAGCAGATTCTGTTAAAAATAAACTTAAAGACCTCCGAGAAATTACAGACTTCAAATTTGATTTTTTTAAACTGACAGCCTGCTGAAACTCAAAGATAAACACATTATGTTCAACTTCTGGGTATCTGCCTTAAAGTGACAAGAAAATATCCTTATTTCAAGAAAATGCACTTTACAAAAAGGGAATAGGAAACTGAATGTAAGGATGGCTGGAAATAAAACAATTTCAAAGGCTTTGACATCAAACAGTTTATTATCATCTGCTTTATAATTGCATCTGCTAGATTTCTAATCTATCAGAAATAGAGAGATTCTGCGCTTCTCATGGGAATAGTCAGGCCTTAATGAGAAATGCAGATGTGAAAGTTAAATTCTTGCATATGAGGAAAGAGTGAGGGAGGGGGGAAGGAGATGGTGATCTTGCAAGATGATTGAAAAGAATTCTCCTACAAAATGTATGCTTTCCAAGTGCAAAAAAACCCCCTATGTGACAGTAAAAACATGTACCTTTACAGTAGTATCTGAAATGAGTTGACCTATTTTGCATATTAATATTCCAAGAACATGAGGAAACAAGGCAAGAGGAAAAACAGGTTTCAACAAGGAATGAAGTCTAATAACCTGGGCTAACGAAATGAGAGTTGAGATTTCAAAAGCAACTAAGAGTGCATGTGGCTATGCTGTGGTGGAGCAGATTCTTTGGGAGGAAATGTTTCCACAGAAAGTGGTTAACAGACTGGCTGGAACAAGCCAGGAGAAAAATCTTTGTAAAGGAAAGTGGTACTGAAAGTAAATACAAGCAAAGAATTTAGTATTTGTCACATCCATGGACAGAGGCAGCAGATTGATTTCGGCACTGGTAATGGAATGGGGGGGGTCTGGATATTGCAAGTCAGAGAAGATGAAGGATGATATGCACAGTATGGCCTAAAGGGCCAACAGGAAACAGTGTTTTCTTAACAATCAAAAGGGAAAATTATGAAAATTAAAATCTGATGGTAAGGAATAAGAGTTCTGGTTGGCTGTATTGAATGCACACATTGCATGTAGACAGATGGACACAAACAAGAATAAGAGTGGGTTTGCCAGTGACTGAGGTAAGAATGGTAGATGACCTTGTGCTCTGAGACAGTTCTAACAGAGGTGCTGTGTAAAAGGATCAAAGCAGCCAGGCCAGTTGAATCTGCAGGAATGAAGCTTTTCACCTAGTTCTTCTCTTTACAAGTTTTGGTGAAAACAAGAGGCAAGGAGCTGACTTCACTATCTCCAGACAATAGTAATGAGAATGTTGGAGAAGTGATAAAAGATGAATTTTGAATACTTACACAGGCCATGAGGTTTCACTGCACAGCATCCACATTGTACTGTTGGTGGCAAAGAAAAAAGCAGAGAGCTTTAGAAGAATGATAAGGGAGGGAAACTCAGGGACACAGGAGATATCTGGAGATGAATTAAGTCAAGGTCACCAGGGTATTGGGGAGGATAAGATCAGACACTGTGCAGGCAAGAATCTTCTACATCCAGTGCCAAGAGATAAAGGCAGAGTTGTGAGGGGGGAAGGGAAGGCAAGCCAAGAGCTGTGGTAAAGTCAGATCATTTATAGTCAGTTTTCCCAGAAAGAGCACATGAAAAGAGAGAAGAGGAAAATGGGTGTGATTAGAATTGAAAGGCCGTGAGAAGGAATTGTCTAATCTGCTTGAAAGAAAAGTGAGCTGTAAGACAAAGACAGAGGACTGCATTGTTTGCTACAATAAAGGTTGGTGGGTTCAATCCGGTAAATCAGCCTTTGTTTCAATTCTCTGGTGGTAGTTTTTAATCTCAAGTAATTATCATTGCTTTGCAGTTTTCTCTGCATCTCCCAGACTGAGACAATATAAGAGTGAATAGGAGGATGTTTTAAGGGATTCATCCATTCAAATGTTCATAATTTAGACAGGAGTTTTTAATTTCTGTTTTCCTTTGAGAAAAAGAAAAAACCCACTTTTTTTTTCCTCTGTATTTTATTTAGCCTTACACAAGCTACTTAACCTATATTAAACATAAATTTATAAGTTTAATGTGCATCATACCAACACATTACATCATTACAGAGTTAATGAGGAAAAAATATCTTCACCACTTGACTGGTTCACCTGCCTGGCTCAGTAGCAACTCACAGATTACTCTATTAAAAAAAAAAAAAGATAAGAGATTTTTTTTTAAGATGAAAATGAAGCAAGGAAGGGATTAAAGTACAATACAATACTCAACACATGATGCCAAGACATTTTGAAGCAACTAACAAAACCAACTAAAATACACTAAAAAGTTACCTTAGAAAGGTTCCTCTTTTCTAGCAAATATCCTGGGCCTCCTCCTTCTCTTTCTTAAGTGTAGTTGTTTCCAAGTCCTAAGCTGACTAATGCACTTCAAAATTTTTTATTTCCATCTATTTACCAGGTAGAATTGCACAGGAAAAAAAATCAAACCAAACAAACAACAAAACAACCACAAACACCTATGCCAAAAGGTCCTTAACCTCCAAAATAAAGCCACATTCAAATTAATTCAGAAAATTATTGCCCTGGGGACTTGGAGCCCTCTCTTCATACAATGACATGGAAGTTCCAGCTTTCTGTCTTAAACAGGAAAATTTTATTCAATATCACAGGTTTTAACATAACTAGTGATTCCCTCCACCAGCCATCACAAGGCCAGGCCAAAATTGTCCCCTTGCTCCCTCCTGGGGCAGCCCCAGCCAAGGCTGCTGAGGAGCTGGTACCCAGCCAGCCCCCAGCCTGCTGTGGCTGCACTGCCTGTGCCCCCAAACAAATGTGCCAAACCTGCCTCTGCCCAGGAAAATGAGCAGTGATATGGTGAATTACAGCAGAATGGTCCAGAGAGACAGGGGACATTTTAGAGTATTCTCCTGCTGAAGAAGGGAATATGAAATGGAAAGTAATTTAAATAAGAACTCCTTTAGGGAGAATATACCCACAGGTATGGAGTTCTTCCAATTATTTTTAGCTGTTCCATTTCCGAGCATATACCAAACCGTTTATTTGGTTTATTCTAAAGAAAATACAAGCACTTTGACCAACTGACTGTACAAGATTATTTTAGGAGTCTGCTTATCTTATTAGGGGAGAATTGTGTTACAGTGCATATAACATTGATTTCATGCACATTACCACAAATTTGTATAACAAGCAGTTCTTCAGCCATTTCTTCTTTATATTAACTTATTGTACCTATTTACATCTGTGGATCCTCTGGAATTTTTGACTCTTCATTAAGATTAATTTTCTAATTTGAGCAAGAAGTAAGTCTTTTGCATCATAGTAGAATTTTTTAATTTAACTTTGGATGAATTTATATTTTCCTCCGCAAACAGCTCACATAGCAAATTTAATAATTTGTTGCTTATTTAACTGCCTTTTAAACTCTATTTGTCAGAATTACTCTGCTGGAATTACTTATCTTTGCTTTACTAAAGCTAAGCAAAAATAATGCTTGAATACTAGTTTATATTGAAAGTCTAAACACCAACATATCACAGAGGAAAAGCACAGGAGTAACTGGAAAACATATCTGCAATTCTGTATCCTTTAGCATCAGTTACAGAAAACGGTGGAACAAAAATCCCATTACAGTGTGTGTTTTTTATGAAACATTGGAGTCTACCCTAACTAGCAAGTGAAGAACCTAGAAAAACATTCTCAGCTTGATTTGTCAAAACTCACACTAATTTAAGTGTACATTAAACGTTTTTTAACTTTTGTTTTTCCACACACACTTAGAACAATTTCAGTTAAATGAGTAAACTTGTGTATGGGTTTTTATACAGGTAGGGCTTAGAAATCATAGATTTACAGAGGCTGGAAGGAACCTTAGAGGTCTCTAGTATTATCAGTATTAAAACAGCTTAAAGTTGGTGTAATTAGGGCTAAGAACAATTTTAATAGCTACAAATGTCAAAATATCATCTTTCCTTATGACAGGAGAAAAAAGGAGTAGAACATATCAAGTGATATTGGAAAAACAAACACCTCAAGGAAGAACTGGTAGCAGTATTTTCATGGACTCTATAAAAAGTCATTTATGTTTTCACAGAGACAGAAAAGTAGCCTGGAGTGGGGCAAATCTTAGAGTTTCACTTCATAAACAATTCAGTATTTGCTGCACCGATTCAGCTAAAGTCAATTTATGCTATTAGCACAAAGAAAATGCTTTTTGGTGGTTTTTTTTCTGTGGTAGAAGTTAGTCATACTGAATTACAAATCCTATATTCACTGCTTGTAGCTCTTTGCAAAGATACTAAACCTTGCAAATCAACTCCAGTACATGCATGCTACATACACTCATGGTTTGTATTCTATCTTTAGATATAAAATATAAGAATATAAATTGGAAATATCAAAAGTGTCCAGCAGTGATTTAGCTCTGCTCTCTCAAAAGTCATTCTTCTAATTCCCACTGGACAAAACCAAATTAGTCAAATTCAAGGCAATTGCAAAAATCCACTCAAGTGTTACAGAGTGCACAGTTACTCATCAGATCAAAGGTGGTACTTAAAACAACCCTTAAGAGGAAGGGGTCAGCTTACCCTTTCATGAAAAATGATGGAAAATACACAGTGGTCACTACTGCAGTGGAGTGATACCAGGCTTGTGAGCATATTTCTACATTCTGGGAAAACGGCCCTTGTTTGACTACATCTAGTAGCTCTTTCCTGTGAGCTACTCCTTATAAATGAAGACACAGCCCCTGAAGGCAGTCTCACAACTTCACTTTGTCTCAAACTTAAAAATCTTTATATAATTCATATAAAGACTGAGCACTGATATTCCCTATTTATAGTCCCTGGTGTCTGTTTGATCAGTGATTTTTTTTCTCCCTCTAGGAGACCAAACTAAGGCAACCTTACTGATGTATGGGGCATGATGTGTAACTGCCAAGAAATGCATTACTATGAGCAGCTTTTCAAATTATTGCCACTGGGGGGTTTAACTAATATTGGAACTCCTTCTTCTGAAATTTACCTTGTACATGAGAAAAGGAAAGCTCTGCTTTGTACCAGTCATCTTGGATTCTCTCTCTTCCAGTTTTCAACTTGTAGAATTAATATTTCAGACACAGAGTTTCTCCAATGAGATTCACTTGATTTACACTACTTAACTATCTTTCAGACATGTGTAAGTACCAGAACAAGTGCAAAATCAAAATTTAAATTTTACAGTAGTTAAAAGTTCTGGAAGAAAAAACCAATTATTTAGTATTACTCTGAGGGCTAAGGGATGTCAGAATCCACATTTCAACAGCACATGTATCATACAGAATGCTCCTAGAATTGGTCTAAAGGACCAGCTAACAGCCAGAAGGTTCACTGTAGGGTTCTCTGCAGACAGTCTGCAGTGGCCAGCACTGCAGGGTGCCCCACTACACAGCCCACTCAGGGATTAAAGTGGAAATCAACCATGAAATCTAGTATAAAATTTGCTAAAGAAATTCTCTGAGAAAGTTTCCCTAGCACACAAAGCTATCAATATTCTTCATTTGCTCCTGGAGCAGCAGTTCACACGTGTCACACACATCCCCCCAACACCTCAGACACCCCCTGATCCCTCCACTGACAGCCAATGTCTCATGAAAGAATTTTCCAGCAGAAGCCAGAAGTGAATGACTGACCTCTCAGAGATGGCTTCAGGGCTTGACAAGGTGATGACATCCTACATCTTTACTTTTTATTGCGTCAGCTGACTGGAAGGATCATATCTCAAGCATTTAAACTGGCATAAAAGGTCAAAGACATACAAATGTCAAAAATAAAATGTGCTGAAGTGCTGCCAGCGATGTGTCAGTGAGCAACCCAATGGAATCTGCTAGATTAACTGAATTACTTTAAAATTATATCAATATTATTTTTTAAGAAGCAATTTCTATTTCGCTCATATTTTTGTGTATCTATATCAGATAAAGAGATTTCACTTTCCTCATGTTTTAAGTAACACTTTTGTTTTATGAATTACTTGGAAAATACTGCAGGTGTTTACTGAATCCCAGTTGAATCTCCCCATATAAGCTGAAAATTTTCATCTCTCCTGTTCAATGCCTCACAAGAAAGAAAAATTAACGATTATTATTTTTCAGTGCTTGTCTGTATACAAAGAATTTAACAGAAATGTTTCATTGCTCCAAAAAAAGAACTGATGAGTATCATCTTGAATATAAAGAAAAATGAATATTTTGTAAGTTGAAGAAGGTAAAAGCAGTGAGTGCTACAGATGAAGGAATTTAGAATTTATTTTACGCATTATTTATTGCAGCACTACAAAAATGTGAGAGTTTTGTTGTTTTCTTGTAGATATTTTCTTATTCTGTACCTTCATTTTTGCACAGATTATTTTCCAGCTGTGACACTGTGAATGGGAAAATACTAACAAAAAGCCATTCCACCAGAATAAAATCTAAGCAACAGTACTGCTGACTCCTCGAATTTTAAAAAAAACAGGAAATAGTATTCTCTTTTCAAGAAGGAAAAGTATGGAGAAGAAAGAATCCATAGTTGCTGTATTCACCCTTATTTTCATTTTCTCTGCACTTTTTCTTTCTGTAATAAAAATGTTTCATAGTTTTGGCCCTCTTCAAGACTCATATCTGTTTTCTTTTTGTGAAATCTCTCCAATATGGTCCCACTTAAATCCTAAAATCCTAAAAATCATAAAATTTCTTTACTTGAGGTATCTATTTCAAGAGGTATAAAAATACACAGAGTTTTCATTAGAAACAAAACTCAAATCATAGTCAAACCTCTTGCTTTTGATGGCAAAGGCTTAGGGTTTTCAACTAATTTGGAAAGATTCTTGCATCTTGGCTTTTCAGTTTCTTTCAATACACACTAAACATTCTCAGCTGTGCAAACCCAAAACATCTCCTGGAAAACTGAAAAAAACCCAGGGTTTCCTAACTGGTTCTGGCAAGGCCAAATGTCCTCAGAACCCATGGTTAGACCCAGATGTGCAGCAAAATGAAGCTTGCCTTCATTAAGCATCTTATTTTTTGTATCTCCACTGGATTACAGGCTATGAGAATAACTTTCTAACAACAAATGTAATAGGACATCTAACGAGTATTTAAAAAAAAATTAGGGGCTAAATAGATGACTCAATTTGAAAGGTATATGACTGAGAAATAGAGTGATCTTCAGAAGATTTTTTTGTCCCCTTTAATCATGTATAACTACTCTGGGAAAAAAACTTTGAAGTGTCTATTCTTATGGTGAAAGGAAAAGTTATTTTGTTTCATCGTTTATTTATACTTTTAGATGGGGATCCAGAATTATTTTTTGTAAGCATCGGCAGAGGAAACAAACTTGATAACATAACTGTTCTTGCCATCTGTACATACTTCACACATTGTCATACAGAGTCACTTTGATAGGAAAACAAACACAGAATTGCCGAGTTCTGTGTGTTATGTAAAATGCTCTGCTTCTCAGTGCAATTCAGGAGTGCCCTCACCTACACTGAAGGAAAGATGTTAACCTAACTTTGACAGAAGTGTCTGCAAGAGGTGGGAAGGATTATCTGTAAAGCTTAATAGTAGCAGCAGTTTAGGACATATTTAGACCTTCTCACTTGCATGAGGCAAACTTTAGGAGTGGAACGAGCCATCTGCTTCTGCACAGAACGGCCTTTAAAAAAGTAATCCTCCTGTCAAGCAGTGCTTGACTCATTCTCAGAACCTTTTTTGATGGAAAACCAGTTTATACCACCTGAGGGTATTGTCTTCTATGGTTGTCAGAGAAGTAGACCCACTGTTTTCTCCCAGGTTCCTATGCAAGCACATAGGTAGCATGATCCTTGGGTAGTCTTCCCTTTGGCTATCTTTCCCTGAAATCTGCATCTTTCCTTTCCACTGCCCGCAGTCTAAAAGGGCTATCTCACCTTGATTCTGATCCTGCAAAGAGATCAAAATCATAAACTCAAGTTTATGTTTGAATCTGCATGGTTATAGCTATTTTACCAGACTCTGGAACAGCCTGGGCCAAATCCTTTCCATAATAATGAAAGCTCCGCAGCACAAGATTTGTTTTTGCCCTCTCTCCCTCCCTCATGAGAGCAGGCACTGACACCATGCTAAGGTCTCCTTGGAGAGAAAACTCAGGTTGGGCAGCATTCCAGTAGGGTTTCCATCTGAACAAATGGATTACAGCACTGAAGGGCAGACCCACCCGTCCCACAGTTCAGGTATAATCAATGCTATCAAGGACAGCATGTTCCAGAATGTGTGAACTGTGTCACTGCTGTTGTGATAGAGATTTCCTACAGAAAAAAAAACGACCAAGAAACCCACAAAAACCACCAGCAACGATACCACCATACCTAAAGTTTTACAGAAATCTTTAACACAAGATTTTTTTTTTTAGAAAAAATAAACATCTTATTCCCCACAAAGAATATATCTTATCACTCCCTGCTACGGTTGTAAAACTGTCAATCAAGTCAGACTAAGCTTTATAACATAATAGCTACATAATATCATTCTTTGATAACAGGTTGGGAGTCTTCTGGACTAATAGTAAAATGTAAAAAAAAAACCCACCAAACCCAATCCTTCACACTGCCATAAAATAGACATTAGAGAAGAAATCATGCAACTGAGATTATTCTTACTCAACAGCACAGTTTTTGTCATTCTTTCTGTCTTGAGGTTAAGTAAGCGAGCATGACAGGTATTGTATACAGCACTTAAAATGAACAGCCTGTGTGTGATGTGTGTTTGGGGGGGGAGAGGGGAGATGGTGAATACATTTGAATAATAAGGAGGAGTCACTTCCACCCTAAGCACTACTCACTCCAGAAAGAACAGGCTTCCTTATTAAAATACATTCCCGATGGTTAATTGAACACACCTTCCAGGAGCTTGCTTAAAGTATCTTAGTAAGCATATCAAGATAATAAAGGAGATATATTAAGAAATCGTATGATTGAAAATGCAGTAATATAGTCCTTTCAAACAGTACAAGTGAGAACTTCTAAAAGAGACTTCTGGAAGCTTTGGTTCACACAGAAAGATTTCTGGCATCTGTACTGTCACCATTTCAAGACGGGGTATTCCTAATGATGGCACTACTCTCAGAACTTTGGTTTTGGCCAAATAAAGTCAGGGAAGGCTTTGAGAAGGACATGTTCAACAATCATTTTATTGGGATTGTACCCAGTGGATGCAAAACACAAGAAATAGGAACAACAACAAGAGATAACGATTGCCTTCCTGTGCCTATACACTCAGAGGTATAAGAAAATGCAAATTCACTTTTGGACACTGCAACTCCCCTCAATGTCAGCAACAACAACAAAAAAACATCTCCATGTTCTTAAAGTTTACTATCAACTCAATGACACAGGGATCATCATCCTGCATCTACAGTAGGTAACAGGAACTAAATACTTCACAGTTGATAGGGAGATAGTTTGCACTGCAGTAAATTACTGCTGGAATATTAGTGTATTACTTGTATCTACCACATGAGTTGGGGGCTCTATTGCATGATGTAATCAGGAGGCAAAGATTTCTTAGGAGAAAAAAAATTAGCCCTGTACTTCAGTCTCTAGCCTGTCAATCCTGAGATAACTCATGTTCTGATGCACTTAGTTGGCTGATCTAATGCAAAACACCTTGAGGAACACAGACCATATGGCTTGGGAGGTCGAACATGTGTAAGGAAGGAGAAATGAATTCTTCAAAAGTTCAGCTGCAATGAAACTGTCACAAATGATGCACCTCTTATCTGTTAAACATGTCACTATTAATGTCAAAACAACTCAAAGATACAATCACAGTGAAAATGTTACATTCCTTGAATGAAAATTCATGCTTTGATGAATTTAATACATTCATCATATAGAAGTCATATACATAAATGCATTTTTGCTTGGAAAATTAACTTCCTCCACTTTTTAATATGAGTATGACCTTCATATGCCATAGAAATTATTACTGAATGCCAGCTGTCTTTGCTTCTACATGACTTCTCCCACCAGAAAAGTACTCAAACCATACTCATACCACAAATTGGACACTCATATTGTTTCACAAGTATAATTTAAACCTCTTACTAAACAAAGACGAATCGACTGAAATACTCTTAGATCCTAAATGTGTAGCTTTAATTTCAAAGAAAGGTTGTAAGTGACCAGTAGCAACAACAGAAATGGTTACAAAGAACATCTTCAGTTATAGCTACAATTATGTCTTGGGATGACAGAAAAAACTGCTATGAGCACTAATTTCACTAACACTCTTTGCCCATGATGCCTCAACCACTGAAGCAGTACGTATTTTTCCTGGTTTGGGAACAGCTGACTTGAGGAATATGATGTTAGGGGAATGTTGGAATAACCATAAAACCACAGTGAACACCTGGTTATCCCTTCTGTTGTGTTGTTTATAATACAAGAGGAAATACAAAAAGCCTTCCAGAATCTATCTGAAGCACTGCTGCTGCATAGAAAGGAGGACACCACTGGTAGTGCTGCAGAATTTGTGAGTAGGAAATTCATACAGAAAACTTCAAAATGGCAAAATCTTAACCTTCGTAATAAAGATTAAAGGAAAACTATGAACCCACAAGACTGCAATAAAAGTTATGTATTTAATTCTTTTGTGTGAAAGAAAAAAAACAACCCTCTGTATTTCTAAAAGTACTAATTATTTTCCCAGGTTGAATCACAGCTGAGATGTACACTGTCATTAACCTCATCGTTAATTGTCTTTTCAATAAATTATCGCTGGGTGTTCCTTACAGCCCTTTTAACATAACATAAAAGAAAATGATGTATCAGCTTTAAAGGCTTACGAATCTGGATCTTAACACAGAAATGAGTGAAGCAGCCCTCAGGGGTTACAGCTGGCTGCTGAGTAAAATGTAAAGGAATCAAAGACATCTGTATTGCAAGGCAGAGGGAAGCACAGCCAAATGGATGTGGCCATCGCCAGCATCCATGACCTGACTTGCACCCTGTGCTGCACAAGGAGGAGCAGGCTGTGGACCATGGGAAAATTTGAGGTTTTAATGGCAATAGATATATTTCACAAACGCCAGACTCCTGGTAAACCCATGGCTTAGCCTCCTTGCTCATCTGCAATCTCACTCATCACAAGCCCGGATCTGCTGTTAACCAGCCCCTCTTGTCCAAGCACAACTTTATCGAAAGCTTACAAGCTTACCTTGCTGGCTCCCCCAAGGGTTTCAGTCAACAGCAACATAGAAAAGTCCTACAAACAAGGCTTTGACATCCCCATGGAGGTAGCTGGACACAAGGACAATTGCTGCTCACAGAAGACCATCCTTCCTCTAATCCCACAGGACCCCATGATCTTCAGTCTTTCAACAAACAGTTTGTAGGCTTTGCTAGCATGGGGTGAAGGCTGTGACAGCATCAGACCACTGCATACAGCAGATGCACACAGACAGTTTTAAAGTTGTCATAAGATTCTCTGATTCTCACTCTAAGATTCCCAGTAATTACAAATATCATATTCTCACAAAGTTTCTCAGCTTTGGAAGTTGCTACTCAAAGCAGATTTAGATACTTGCCGATGATGGGGGAACAATGGGAATAATGGTAGGACAAACTGTATTTGCTTAAAATGTCTTTTGTTGAAATCTTACTCATATTACTGTTTTTGTGGCAAATGCAGCTATGCCAGACACTTTGTTGCTAAAACCATAATTTGAATAAAGTCCCCCATCCATATCATAAGTCCACTTAGTCACAGGAAAGGAAAAAAAAAGAATTTACTTGGGAGAGTGGGAGGAGGAAATCAATATTTCAAGAGAGGATCAAAAAGGATTCATGTTTTAATTACCTCCTTAGCTCTGTCTAATGATAAACTGGTTTCAGAATGATTGAATGATTCTGCTTTCGTACTCCCTGTGTTCTAGGATCTCCTTTCTAATGTATACACTTTTATTTTCTGTTTTATTTTGGGGCTATACATCTGTACCATTTGATAAGCTATATCTTTTCTAAATCTGTTTTTTCCTTCATCCAAAAAGAGTTGGAAGACAAAAGCCAAGAATTATTTTATGTATGCAGACCTGCTGAATTCTGACATTTTGCAGAGGATAAGTACAAAACAAGAAGAAAAAAAAAAAGAAAAAAACCACCCAATTTTTATGGTAGACACTAAATCCTCCCTTAATCTAAAATTGTTTTCAAATCTGGAACTCTTACTGCAAAAGTGTGCAATAAGATGTGCACTGATGAGCAATGTCCTGCTCATCAAAATGGGTAGAGAGTGTGTTTTGCCACAGTCAGTATGAAACATTAACCAGATCAGAGTGGCAAAAGTGGCATTTGAGCTCTGACCTCCTGAGGTTTTCCAAATAAAGCAGTGTTGGGTCTGCCATATGGTTTTCACCAGGGAGGTGCACCAAGGAAATGCAGTCTTTCAGAAAGAAGGGGAAATGCAAGTTTCCAGTTACAATTAAACAACCCACAGAACTTCTAATGAAACTGTACTCATTAGTGATACAGCCAACCAAGGCAATTAAACCCTCTTACTATTCTGGTAGCTATAAGAGTGATTATGGTGTTCTCTTTTCTTGCCTCTTTTTATAATTTTGCCTTTAACAATTACAGCAGCTGCAGTAACCCAACCCAAAAGAAACACAGTTTTGTTGTTAGCTAGTCAATTCTACTTCTTATTGCATACAGCTCTTAATTATGCAAGATATTTTAATTCTTCACAAGGACACAGCACTAAAAATGAAAAGATAAAAGAAATAAATTATTTGTGGAACATAAAACTGACAGACTCTAGGTGGCAAAAAGAGATAGCAATAAAAGTGAGGAATATTTTGAAACTGGCTTTAAGAAAGACAATTTTTAAACCTGCAATAAGTAGAAAACAGGAAAAGAGCATCTAACAATTATTTAATTTCTTTTTGGCCGCAGACTAAACAAAGTCTGCTTATTTTCATTTATGAAGAATAAAGGTGTAATAATGTGTGCTAAGCAGAACCATCACCCCCCAAATAAAAGTCTTTATCAAGGTAAAATCATTACTATTATTTGCAATTTGGCAGTCCACAGAACACTGTAATGATGTTCAGTCCATTTCTGCCTTAGTGTATAGGAGCAGCCTTCATCAGGAATTTATAAACTAAGGAGGAAGAGAGGAAAGAAGGGTATTCATTGTCATCATTTTACAAAATAACAGCCAATAAAGATATTAAAGCTAGTACTCTCCAAGCTAGCTTGGCACTTAATTCCCATTAAATAAATTAAAATTGTTAGCTTAAGACTACATATGGTACGTCTCTGACATGACTTGTCAAGCCTAAAGGGGAAAGGAATTAAGATCTTCTTGCTACATGTTTCTCTTTCCATCTGCCATTCTAGAGTTAGAAGAATTCAGAGATGGAAATACCTAGACTCTTTTACACAAAGTATCTTTAAAACTATTTTTACAAAATTTTAAATATTTTTACAAATAATATTTTATAAAATGTGTGTTGGTATTATTTCATTGGACACTTTGCTATATTTGGCCACTTTGGGCAAAAAAAAAATAATAAAAAAAACACAAACACCAAAGCAGTAATGAAGTTTATGGAAAATACTAACCTTAAGACATTTGAAGACTGCATTTTTGAGAGATGCAAGGAAGAGGTGCCCTACATTCAATAAAGTGTGACAGTAGAAACTTTGTGAAATAAAAATTGGCATTTGTTATCATGACATTTTCATACACCTCAGTTTACACAATGCACTAGTATTTAACATATCCTGTGTATGATAGAAATGTATTTTTAATTTAGATGAAAAGGAGAATTTATATGGTACTAAAAAAAAAATTGAAAATATCCACAGATACGTACACGACTAGGCTAATTATAAATCTTCTATTAAGATGTAGTGTTGTCTGCTCCCTTCTTGAGGCTTCTGTGTACACAGATGCACAGATAGTCGGGTGCCTCATTACATATCTTGTCATCAAACTGAAGATGTTCACAGCAATTAAATAAGCAAGGCACCAGCTACGAGCAGAGAACAAAAGCTCAGCAGCTGAGTCTTGCATTCACATGATCAAGCAACCTGGAACATTCAAAGGCTTGTGCAAAACACAAATTATTATCTGTAAGAGAAACAGGAGCCTTTTGAGACATTTTTTCTCTCTACTACCAAATGAAAAGCTGATTTGAGGACTTATCAGACTATCAGACCATTTTATCCCATTCATACAGATGATGAGATAAAGACCGAAGAGGCAGAGATAAAAATTTGACAAATTTAGCAAGATAAGAAATGAACTATTTAAACAATACTGCTATTATTTACCCAGCTAGCAGGGGATCTCAGTGAGTTTGGTCACTGAAGCACCACTGGACATGCAAGGGCACATCTGAGGCAACAAAACCTGAGCATTTTCCCAATCAGAAAGAGATAAAAAAACAGGTCTCTCTTGACTAGAGATGCGCCCCTGGTACATCACTGCCATGCAGAGCTGCCCAGTGTAGTGTTGCACCAGAGATTGGCAACATGGCCAGGTCAGTGCCACTGGCCAGGACCACCCACTCCTCCTCCAAGTCCTCCACATCACGATTCAAACAGGGGTCACCTCTCTCCCACAATGCTCAAGCACTGGTCCCCATCAAGCTCCCAGTGCTGGCACAGCTGAAAGTCCCTGGGCTGTGATGGTGGACTACCATTAAAGGTCTTTCCTTGCCTGTTAGATGGGATATATCACTCTCATCTATAGGACTTGGCCATGCTGGTACCAGCATGACAGGGCAATGTGAGAGTACGGTACTTATAAATATTGGGGCAAGTTAAAACTATGTGGTCTGCTTAACTAAGGAAAGAGTGCCTTCTCTCTTGGCATTAACAAATATGTTTCTAGCTTGTTTCTTCCTGCCACTGTATTAGCATTCTTTGTTAGTTTTAACAAAGAATTCACGTTCTTTTTTAGTTAAACATAAATTTAGTGCTCACTTCACATCTCTGAAAATAACAGTATTCAGAGACTTTTCTTTTAAAATAAAATTTGTTTTTTGAAAGGAAAAAGATTTTGTTATAAAGGGGAAAAAATCAGTAATTTTACCAAACTTCTGCAATATTATTTTTTTCTTCCAAAATTAAAAATTTTAATGTATTCAGAACAGTCAGGTTTCCCAAAGACAACAGAGAGGCTCCATTTCAAGCATTTTGCTGAACATGTTGATTATAGTTTTATGTAAATTAATCAACAGGACAAATGTTCTTTTTAGTTTTGGCCACGTGTATTTTGATTGAACTGCTTTTTAGCAATAACAACAGAAAGCACATCATGTGAGCTGTGAGGTCTTTTAGAATTGCTGACGTCAGAACTGAAGTATTTGCTAATCCAGATACAGACAGGCAAGTTTGTTCACACAGACACATTTGTATTTTAAATTCTTTTTCTTTTTTTTCAAAAGGTCCTCACAATATATGAATATTTCGTACATGAAGTGTGAATACTGAGCTTTTAAAGCAGTAAGCAGGGTACTATAATGTGCCTGAATCTGAACTGAATGTACAGGGATGATTCACACAATCAGCCCTACTATTGTGCAGTAGATTAATTCCTCTGAAACTCCTGTTACCTCCTAACCACTGCACATCCCTTATGAAAAATACATGAGCCTGACACCTCTAAATTTATACTTTATAATCTAAATAATGCTCAGACTAGGGCTCAAATAGTAATCCCCTGGAAAATACACAGCTGTGCACTTGTCTAAAGAAGATAGGCCTGAAATACCTTGGGGTAATTAAGAACCAGGGAATACATATGACAGGCAAGAAAACCCAGATCATGAACTGCACCCTTAATGAAGGCTCCACAAAATGGTAATGGCATCTGAACTGCCTTTTTCCCTCAGCTTAGAGAGGAGCTATTACTGAGAGTAGGTAAAAATACTGTTGCCATCTTTTTTTACTGTAAATAAATGAAATTCTTTTTCAGGAAGCTTTTGAGGTCTTAGCCCCATGTACAAGTACCACTCCAGAGTGGTGTGTATGGCACAAATCCTTTTACCAATGGCCAGGTTCACTTGCAGTTTCTTGCCCATCTTCCCCATCTAGGCTTGCCTGACTCTACAACCATGTGGTATCACCTACAGCCACCTATCTCTGACATACCACAAACACCACACCGAGAAATTTTGCGGGACATCTCTGCAATATTGTCACAAGAGAAAATCCCAGAAAATACGACTACAACATAGGAAAAAAATCTCATCTTTCTTTCTACATCAACTTTATCCCTGAATTACTTTCTCAGGTTGAATACTTCTCATGTTTTAGTGTAAAATCAGAGGCAGCAGCGTTCATTCATCTGTCGTGCAACATAATTGTAAAATTAAGATAAAGATATGCAATGCACCATCTTTTATCATATCTAATTAACACAGGGTAGTTTGAAAAGACAGAAATCTCCTGTGGAGTTTTCAGCAATGGCTCTCTCTACACAGCTCCTTTTATTTTGTAAAAATAAGTAGGAAAAGTAATTACATCACATTATATAGACAATTTAGATAAGTCTTTCCTACTCTGAAAGGTCAGAAATCAACTGACCATTCCTTCAGAGGGGTAGAGAGCTAAATAAAAAGAGAAAAGTATGTGTTTCCATCTACCCTAAGTTCTGATTGCTAAAAATTACATTAGAAAAATTCTTCATGCAATATTAAGCTGCTATTTTACACTGAACTGTCAGCTGCAGAAGACAGAATTATTATCTATTGGCTGTGGCTTTATTACAGAAATGACTTATGACTACAGTGTTAACTCAAACAGATCCAACAATGAACTGCAGTCTGTCAGCTGACACCATGCTTTTCCAAGCCTTGAGATTATGAACTTTGAATAGAAGTTTGATGCCATGGTATGATGTGCCTGAATTTGCTACTGTTTGGCTTTTCTTTAAGTACACACAACTATACTGAATTTGCTTTCTAATCATAAAAATCAAGATGCAATCTTGAAAACAAAGTTTCTTTTCTTTCTATCTGATGCTAATGAAACTTAGTAACTAAAATAAAGTCTTTTCTAGCCCCTAAATATTAGCATAATAAATAACTAAGAATAGTGTAAAAGACATGACAAAAGAATGGATCATAATTTTCAAGTCTGGGTGGATATTGAAGAAGTTTAGGATGGACCTTATGGTAGATAAAAGAATATTTATTGACAGTTTAAACTCTGGCACCTGAGACCAGACAAATGTGCACACAACCCATGACACGTCATGAACTCCAGGAAGGCAGATGCCTCAGCAGCAAAAGAGATCAGCTATTTCCTCAAAGAACTTCATCACCAAAAGCATCTGTCCCCTCCAGAGTGTTCAGTCCCCTTTTTCACCACACCACTCCTGACACCTGCCACTGTGCCACACAATAGTCTTTACACAGATGTTTGCAAACCCAGTAAACAAACAGCACTGTGGCCTCCTGGTTTAAGAAGATGCATTAAGCTTTGCATGATAACAGGAGGCATCCAGCACAAGAAGTGATTATTCACACAACATCCAATATCAATAAAAAGCCTTTGATTCTGAGCGCTGCTGAAACTGATCCTCCAGAGCAAATGGACTGCAGTGAAAAACAACTCTTTCAGAAGAGGGTCTCAAGTGTTGCCAGTAACATTACAGACTGATAGAACCCACATTTGCACCAGTGATACTGAAAACAGTTTGAGTTTAAATTAAGGATTCATTTCTAATCTGAAAGTAGTTCAATTTTAAGGACTACAGTGATGAGAGTTTATGATAAATTATCAGTAGTTTATTTTTATTAACATGGTAACTAACTGATGTAAAGTTACTTTACTGTAGAACTATCTATACATAAATGTGGTATTTTAGGCTAAGGCCTAGATGTTTTAGAGAGATTTGGGTCAATTAATAAATTGAGCCAGCATATGTGACAAGTTTTACTCTATAATTACCAAGTGACTTAAAGCTATCTCTTTTCTTATTATAGCCTGAAATTTCCTACCTATCATTTCTTTTCCTGTTGCTCTAAATTCTGATAATTTGAATTTCTCTTCAGTTTTAATTAAGCCACCCTAGGGCTTATAAACTCTGAAAGTTTTTACATTTCATTTTTTTAATAAATTAAAACTGAATCAATTTGTTTCAAAGGCCTGATGTTTAAACAGGCAATGTTCTCATAAACCCTCAGCTCTGCTTGCAATAAGAAATATATTTGTGGAATGAACTGTTCATTGCGCCACTTTTTCAATTGCTTCAGTCAAAATCAATTAACGTGTGTTCACAGTTTGAAAAGTGTTGTAATGCAAGGCATAGTCATATTAATATAAGTGTGTTAATCTTTCTGGGAGCAAAAACAAAACTGTGGACCTGATCTGGTGTCTTCACACTTCGGGAATGCCAAGTTAAAATAGACAGCTTCTCTAACCATACATCATATCAGCACATATTGCATAAGAAGACTTGGAGATCTTGTAAAACTGTTTTAGGAAAAAGTTTCAGATGGTAAATGGAAACTTCCAGCCATAAAAGAGGAAGTTACCTCTGATTCTTGGAAAATAAACTTTGAAAATTTTTACTCTACCTTTTCATGTTCATGACTAAAATCTATGTTTGCCATTGACAGCAAAATGGTTGTTTTAGAAGCTCCATGTTTCACCAGAAACTTCTTTTTTCCCACAGTGATATACCCTAAACAAGCACCAAGCACTGAGAAAAGGGAAGTACAAAAGGAAAACAAGAAGCCTAAAAAAAATTATAAACTGTCCCTACATTAACAAGAAGCTATTTAAAGAGTCTGATCAGCAATTCTCAAATGACTTACTTTTTGAACAGAGTATAAGAATTCTATATATAATCCCGAAATCTTTGCATTAGAGGTGCAGCACCACAAAATTGTGGCCACATTGTTTTCACATAAAACCTGGCAAATGGGTATATGGGTTCACTGTCATCTGCCACGCCCAGCACTGGATCTATATACCTTGCCATTTTGTTGTAGCAACTCAAGAAGAATTGAGACAGTTATTTCAAAAATATCTTGCAAGAAAAGTTGACATTTCTTCAGTATTTCAGAAATTCTTTATAAAATAGCAGTTGCTTCCACAGGAAATCTCACTGCTCTCAAATGCACTTTAATATTGACAACAGCTTTCAAGCGGGAGATGTAATCATGACACACTCTCTTTACCTGGCTTCCTCTGTTCATGTACATCTATAATTCCAAAGCATTGGCTGATCCAAATGCCAAGTAGACTACAAGAGATGGCAAACAGAAGAAATGACCTTGCCATCAGTGAGAAGTAGAAAAAAAGAAAACCTGAAATAAGGTGGCATCTTAAAGGAATTTATCTTTTTGTCCAAGGTCTATCTTTCAAGGAAAGTGAAATAAATATATTTTTCATTGAAATTAAATGTTTTGACTCAACCAATAAAAAAAAAAGGAGATTCAGGCAGCACAGTTCTGACCAGGCAGAATCCTAGACATATCACCTGGTGTTCTACGTCACATTTCTTCATCTGTCAAACAATTTTAAATTACTTATTTCGTACTCTTAATTAACATCTGTGCAGTGTTTTTGAACAGCACCTACAGCATTTTGCACATCAATGGTCCTAGTATTGCTTTTGGTTTTAATTTGCATGTAACAGCATTTCTGAAACATTTTCCCTAAGGTTTCGTGAATAAAAAATAAACAGGATTCTTAGTATTCCCCTTTCCTGACAAGTTGAGAAACACTTTAACAACTTGTCCATATGCCCAATCTAAAAATTCATAGGAAAGTAAGGAAACAAATATTAGATAAGAAATATAAAGAACCTGACTGATGTTCTGGAGGGAATTCAGAATTTCTGATTCTCCCTTTGAACATTGTTGTCTCATTGCACACGTGTTTAATTAAATGAGGTCACCTTATGAAATAAAGTACATTACAAAGCTCATGATCACAAGAACCAAGGGAAAGGGTTTTGCTGACTCAGTCACCGGGTGATTAATCCTGTACCTGGCCACCTTTTGGAAATACCAATAGAACTCCTTGCTTTGGAAAACATTCTACACCTTTTTCTGTCCTGCATTCCTAAGAGGAGAAAGGAAGGAATACGACACAGCCTTAAATGCTGAAGATAAATCTCCCATAAGTGAAGATTACCATGGGATGGTAGAGCATAGCAACTGCACAGAATCTACCCTTGACTTTGCCTTGTTCCTCACACTCAGACTCAGCATTTGCTCCTCCGTGCTCGCCCACAGCCACGTAATCTGCCCTGGCATCTCACTGTAGATGACCAAGACATTTATTCAAAAAGACAAAGCGAGACACTTTCCTCTTCTCCCCCTCACCACACCAGCAGCAGTTTTCTACAAAGAATAAAGTAAAAAGAGAAAAAGCATATATCTTAGTGACATGAGTGATTTATAGCCCGAAGGAGCGATAAAATGATCCATGACTAGAAGTCAGTGTTTTTATTAGAAATGATGATTCCCAGTCATGGTGCTTTTTCGTTATGTGCATAATTAATGTTAGCTTGTGAAAGCTGCCAATGACGCTCATCACCAGTGGATGTTCCTATATTATATGTGTGGATTTGAATGCATGATGAAGTTTTTCTGTCTTTTGGGATTCAAAACAGAAGTTTGTGAATAATGCAAGACTGAAAACAAAAATAAGAAAGAAACTGCTACTTGCCCAGTCAATAGTAGAGACAAGAACATAGAATACAAAGTAAAAGCAACCAAGCAGGCCCAGACTGTAAAAAATAGAACTGTGTGGAAATCTGTTTGATTTTTACTTAGAAAATAACTGCAAATGAGAAATTCAAAACTATTTTACTGACAGTTTTGGCAGCAGGAAATTCTCTGTTTACCCAGTCATCAAAATAGAGAGAGGTAACACTGGAAGTCTCCACTACAATGTCTGTCTAAAATCCTGGCCTTGAGAGTGCATCTCTGCTGCTGGGAAAAAAGTGGGCAGCAGTTACCCTCTTTTCTAAGCTCAGTGTGACACACATTTGACTCTTGGTGTGGTTTGGATCTAAACAGCTGTCAGTCAGCTGGACACATCTTATGCCAGCCTTCAACACTGTGTATACAAACCTAGCTATGTCTGTCATCTCACATACATAAACAATGGTATACATTGTATGCATGGACAGTGGTTGGTACATAAACAAGGTTGGTAATTTCAGAGGATGTATGTACATGCATAAATTGAAGACTAAATGCTGTATGTTCAACTACCAGTTGCAACAGAAATATTTATACTGGGAACGCTACCCAATTTATGTTATATTTCTGCAGTAGCATTATAGTGTTTTAATTACTTCCTGAATCACATTGCTATACTCTAAACCAAGTTGTGGTTTTTTTTTTGGCCTTTGCCTTCCTCTCAAAAAACACTTCTACATGTGAAGCAGCCTTTTCCTGCTTACTTCAATTTCTTCCAAATTTTTTTATTATTACAAATACCACATAAAAGCAAGCAATATGAATACTCCAAGAAGAGAGATGCTGTCAATAGTTATGTTTCCAAGTAGTATTTTTTATTCTGCATAATCTTTTGAATTTATCAAAATATTTACTTATGGGAATGGCTTTACTCAGTGCCTGGTGGATCACCAATTACACTTAAAAGAACAAGGTCATAAAATATTGATAAAATCATTAAATACAGTTTTATACATTTACCATGGCTAAAACCACATGCTGCTACAATCTTAATTTGATTCCCAAGGAAATAAATTATTTCAAGAACAGTATTTAACTGATAGAACACTTTCAGAAAAAAAATTAAAAAAATAAAAAAAAATAGTACCTTTCCCTAATTCCTAGTTTCTGTTCATGTATTTGCCTCATCAGTATACTCTGGTGATCTGAACTAAATGTCCCAGACCCAGAATTTTGTAGGTGCGCTGTACTCCTGAAATAACACTGCAACTGGAGTTGCAGCTCCTCAGAACTATCAGTAATTAGGCTCTTCTCCACACCAAAAAGCATTCTGTTCTCAAATGTTATCCCTCTATTCCTCATCTCAGACAAACAATTGGGGTAATGTTGGCATGAGGCCAGACATGAGATATCAATTTGGTTCTTTAGACAAAGATCATAATTGGGTTTCAGAAAGCTACTCCACTTCCTTTTCTTTCTGGACAAAATGGTTTCTCATTCTTCTAGTGACCAGTCAAGTCTCCAATATGCACATAACATCATCAAACAGAACTGCACATATAAGGAGAAAGACTAAGGTAAAAGCTGGATGCAATTCCCTTTCTCCTCATACAAGACTGGTATTAGTTATTGCTGGCAGAACACCACTATTTGACCTGAGTACCAAGCTCCAATGTGTGCTGATGCAGGGTCAGACATTGCAGAGTTTGGGGTGCAGATTTGGGTCATTTTCCAGAGAAATTAAGGATAGAATTCTTCTCTTACACAGAAGAACTTTTATTTAAGAAGAAAAGCCAGTGGACTTGGGAGCAGAACTGGTCACAGGATTTGTTGATACTGATTTTGCCATCATAATGGGACATTACTTTTCCATACTTACAAGAAGACTTCCCCAATCCCAGCACTTAATTAAAGAACAAAAAAAAAAAAAAAAAATGAAAAATTGTCCTGCAGCTCAAATATGCAGATAAAACCAATAGTGTTAATAGATTGGCAATATTCGGTGTAAAATCCAAGAAAAGATATAGCAAATGTTTAAAGACTCAGCATTGTCAGCACAGAAGGACCACAGAACCTCTCCCAGCACAGACATCCATTGATCCCCAAGCACCCACACACTTCAAATGAGCTGCCCCACTCAGCCTGGTGAAAGCTTGCAGGAGCTATCTATGCAAGCATAATCTTTTCTTCCTGTATGATTTATACTTAGGTTGTTTTCCAATCTTATTTTAAATATGGTTGGAGACTATCAGCACAGTTGAGAAAAAGATACTTTATTCCCCTTGTTGTACTCAAGTTGTTTTTCTCAGTTGGTTTTCAGAGCTCCTGAGTTGTTAACGAGCTGTCAATTATTCGTGCAAATTGGGAGGCAGGCACTGAAAATTAGCCACTGGAAAAGAAACATCCCTTAAATCTTGTGAAAAGGAACACTACCTTTGAGGATTCTCTTAAAATTGATGAATCATCCTCAAAATCAGAACAAAAGCTACTCTATATAAGCTAGGCGATCACTTAAAATGTGTCCACTGTAGTAAAACAAAAGACGGCAAATTATAAACATGGATATATAACTCAGCAGCTACATTCATAGCAATATTTTGAAGGGGCAAAATGAAAATGTCTGCTGGAGAGAGCACCATAACCTGATCACACCTCACATCACTACTAATGTTAACCTATCTGCTGAGTTTGGTTTTCATAAACAATAATCAGCTTAGCTTTTTGTTCTTAAAAGGAGCCTCTAGTTCTTGACCCTACATATACCACATCTGATTTCTTGACTGCTGCTCAGCCACACAAGCAGCTGCTTGACTTTTAGTGTAACCAATAGAAAGAGGTTATTCGTGGCAAAAGTAGTAAGGAACATGGCCAGGAAACCCAAGAACCTGCTCCAGAAAATGGAAGTGGAACTTACTTGATCAGTGTTGGAAACACCATCAAGTTCTTCTCTCTCTCTCTCCCTGTCACTTTATCCTCTGCTACTCATTTCCACTCTGCAGTTATGTGAATATTAATTTTGTGTGGCTACATTCTAAGAGCCTGGCAACCTTTAATGTGAAAAATGAGAACAATAATAATCTTCTAACCGTCTTTTTTCATCTCGATCACCAGTTGCACTTACAGGACAAAATTAGTATTTTTAATCACAATGACACAGCTTTTAAATTGTCCTCTCCAAGAAAAAAAATAATGATGTTGTTCTAAGTTTTAATTATGCAAAAGGTTACTCTTAAGAGAGTACAGCAGGATATTTCATATGCCTAAATTTAATCGCATGCATAAGTCATTACAGAATCAGAGACTTGTATTTTTGCTGGGAGACCCAATACTTTCCCATTAAGGGAGAACTGCTTCCCTTTGACAGTCCTCCTGACTCTCATATTTTGAGAAAACTGGATCCACACTGAGCAGATACCGCTATCCAAAAAGCTACACTGATCTTCAGTGAAATGTTAGGGCTCTTCTAGCAAGAAGGGAAGTCAGGTGAGTTTCAGCAGGTGCTTCCTCCACCAGAGGGTGCAGATCAAAGGTGAAAGACAGGGGCCGAGATGAAAAGGATTAGAAATCCCTGAGCATTGTAAAAATCAAAATGCAGTGTTTTTAACTCATTCTCCTTCAGGGACCAATACTGACTGAAAAACTCCTGGTTTTGAGACAAATTTTGTAAAAATGTCTAAAAATTCTCAATGAGATTTTGCTAATCTTTTAATGATGAAAATAAGGACCATTCACAATAAATGCAGTGAGCAGGCTCATCAACAGAGCCACAGAGAAAAGGGAAGGTTTTATTTTAACTCAGATAACACAGAAAGTAGAAGGGCTATCTGAGCCTGCCCCACTGAAGTTAACAGACAGGCAAGAGATTACACAGCAACACTTTATCTGCACATCTTTTCACCCAGCTACACACATGTGACCTATAGGGTAACATACAAGCAACACTCAACACCATCTGGTGTTTGACTGCAGCACAGACCCTCACACCAGATGCCAGTCTGAATTTAAGTCAGAAGGTAAAAAATAGAAGTTGTTGCCATGGGCTGTTCAGGCTTTATATCGGTCCCGTTACAGTGCCTGTTATGAAAGTTCCAGCTCTCTTGGCACTAATTTGTATCCTTGCTAAGCAGAGGCCAAGGCTCAGATGGGAGGAGTAGCTGCATACCCATCCCTGCCCTGTGAGGGGCTGCAGGGCAGCGTTGGAGGAGAACTCACCTCACAGTCTGAACAGCTGCTACATGTTTCCCCTGGTCTAAAACACAAAGAATTTCAGTCTCCAGTTCCAGCGCCTTTGCATTACCTTTCACAAACAAGTCCACTTGAGGAAACACAAAATGAATAATGTGTTTTCATTTCAGGAAGATTTATTTCTCTGACATCTGCTGAAATCGTCTGTTTAGGAGCACAGACCCTCCAAAGGTGTGATTAAAGTTTTCAGGTTGCTGGAATGGGGCCAGCAGCAACTCTGGGAGGCTATGGTCTGCTACAAAAATTCAAGTGCAAAAACACCCACAACAACCCAACAAAACCCCATCAAACTAAGTGTAAGGATCTTCTACTGAGAAGTATAGTGCTTTTAATTTACATTAACAGTCAAGGTCAGACATGCAAACATAACATCATCGCAGGACCAGTAATGTGCACAATGGATGTGGGAGTTGATGGATCAGCCTGATTTCATTACTGCTATTAAATCAATACAGAAGTTATTACTGTGTTATCTGTATCACAGTCAGACCCATAGGTCTCAGATGACACAACTGGAGGCAAAGTAACTTGCCTATGGCAAACACATGATGAAGAGAATCAAAATCCAGGTCTCCTGAGTCTCAAACCGGATCCTTATAAGATTTTTTTTTCTGATACCATCTGTAATACTTAAGAAGCCACTTTCACCGGGAAAAACGTTACAACAAACAAAGGTAACTCATTATGAATTGATTTCAGAGATTTTAGTTTTGTCCTAGGTTTGGTAAATTTTCCTAAAACTTGAATATCTAGGGAAAAAATGGCACTTTCACTCTGTGTTTTAGAAACATCGTCTGGAAACAGAACATTTGCTTAGAAGAAACCGCAGACACTAAACAGCACCGCCTCCAAAATCTGCACATTTAAACTACACACTAACTAAGTTTCCTATTTAAGAAAACAG